>NW_015177055.1:242165-315615 GCF_001447785.1 Gekko japonicus
GGGTAGTTAAAATCACCTATTACGACACAGTGTTTTTGTCTAGCTGCTATCTTTAATGCATTCATCATTTTATAATCCTCCTCTATCTTTTGTTCTGGTGGGCGATAAACTCCCAGTGTTAAGTTTCCTTTTGCCCCCCCTATTTCAACCCATAGAACTTCCAGAAGCAAATCTAGTTCACTTAGCCTCTCAATCTTTCTAGACTTTATATCCTCTCTGACATACAGAGCTACCCCACCTCCAACCGTTCCCCCCTATCCTTCCGATATAATATATAACCGGGAATCACCGTGTCCCACTGATTTTCCTCATCCCACCAAGTTTCTGAAATACCCACAATGTCTATTTTTCCCTCCAACACCAAGCACTCCAACTCCCCCATTTTACCTCAGACACTTCTAGCATTTGTATAGAAACAGCTGTAATTTCCCTTACAAGTTAAGCCTGCAACCTTCCTCTTGCTATCTTGAGACCTTGTCAGGCAGTCCATGGCCTCTGGGTGACTTTAGAGCTTATCTCACCGCTCTGGTTAAGGAAAAGGGTATTCAGAAACCTGCTTCCATAGGTACAGCCAGTGTATCTATTTCATAATGTTTGAGGCAGCTGGAGGCATCCATCATCCTGGGGGCTCACTCGTTTTATATGACAAGAGCTAGATTGAGGCCAGTCTGTCTCCAGGAAACTAGTATTTTCATCATATTACAAGGTTGCAGCCTTGGTGACTTGATTTAAATCACCACTTTTGGAACCCTGTGGTCTTGCAGTCACCAACACAAACTCATGCATTCTGTAAAGACTTGCTCCCAAAAAGCCATGTCCCCAAGCTCAGAAGCCCAGACCCAGGATCACTAGTCTAAACAGTAGTATGGTGCATGCGTGGTTTTTCTCGTTTACAATTACACATTCAGATGCAGTTTAGAAAATATTTTCTTTATTTGCATATAAAAGTTATTCCATTTTACAATTTAATAATCTATTCCCATCCTGGCTTTTACTAGTTTTACATGGTATCTAGAAGATAATGCAAAGCTATTTTCAATTTACATAGCTCTATACCTTCACAGTCGGCACTTACTTTGACTAGTAAGAGCCAGCACTATTTTTTTAAGAGTTACATTAAACTTACATCAGACATGGAATGTAGTTTCATAGTAGGCTATGCTTTTTCTTAAGTATCTTTAAGTTCATACACCCCACTGAGCTTGTCTCCTACAAAATGTAGAAAGTGTGTATCTGCTGAAAACTGTGTCTCTCATCAATGAGAGGATTCTAAAACTCTGAACATGGCTGCTGCACAGAAACAATTACCCAAAAGTTTTTAATAACTTCTAGCATTGTTTAAAACATTTCAATAAGGGAAAGTGGGTGTTGAAAGTATGTTTCTAGTAAACAATGTTGCCTCAGTCCCCTTTGACCGAGTTAGTGAGTTAAGAGGTATGAAGTTAAGGAATGGTGATACCAAAATTTAACACTTTAAGGATTTTAATCTTGGCCACCTTCAGACGTCAGCTTCTGCAGTCCTGTCCCCCCCCCCCCATATGAACTTTGCTATGAGGAATTTGCTGGAATCATGTTCTAGAAATATTACTAAGTATAGTGCTATTAGTGTCAATTACTGGCAACTTAAATGGTGTTACAAGTACAATGTTATTACTGCTACAGGAATCAGACTCCTCAGGAAGACATTCTTTGTACTGCAGTATATCAGCATTGGAAAGTAGAAGCTTGGTAGAGTCCTATAACAGGAGCAGTCCCACAGAATAGCACAGCTTGATCTACGGGTACAAAATTTAAATGCAATCCTGTAGTCTTTGGCAGTTCAGTTTCTACAAAAAAACCCAGGGACTTCATAGAGAAAGTCTTAGACTTCTTCTGTAAACAGGTATGATATTGCTGCAGTTGAATACCGATTTTTAAAACATCTGTAGATGCTCCCCAGTCTTGGAGAGGGATGGCTTCTTCTCATAATACCCTACAATCCCTGTCTGCTTCTTGGGACTGATCCACCTCGGCTGTGAGTTCTCACGGGCCCATGCAATTGAAGACCTAGTAAGCAAAAAAAACAGATAGGGCTATGAAAGCAGCAACTGCAGTATGCAAGATATCCTTCTGAGTCTACTTAACCATGTATAGTAAAGTCAGCTGTAGCCTACAGAAATTTATGCCATGGTTTATTGTTAGTTACAATTTAAAGTTACACATGGTCATATGGTTCAGTCCTCTCTCTTGCCAACTACATGTGCCTTTCTCCATAACTGTGTTTACTACATATTTTGAGATGACAGGGCAAACAAACCTCTGCACGTATGAATTTGGGTTTTAAGCCCAGTGCGTACACTTCAGAGATATGGCTGTGGATTGAAGGGGATTGTTGCGATTGCATGGGAAGAGCTACTGCTGCTGGTTCTATCTTGGGCTGCTGGCAGCGCTAGCAGTATGCATACACTCGGTACCAGTGGTTGCCAGTCCTTCCACGTGTGTGTAACATTATTAAAGGGATTTAGGTAGTAAGCATGGAAGCAGCAGCCACAAAGCTGCCATATAAGAATCAGCCCTTCATATATAAGGCACAATTACAGTTTCTTTTTTAATCGTATGATAATTTCTGAAGCTTTAGTGCTTGTGCAGGAAGTGCTAGGTACCACACTGCCCTGTCCCAATTCCAAATACAACTATCAAAGCAAACTATAACTCCCTCCCATCATTACATACTTACTACAGTGGAATGCTTTTATTTCAAACAAAGTACTATGGACGTATAGGTCTAATTTCTGGAAGCGTGTCACAGATGTTAACATTCTACAAGTGCAGCAAATTACTTCATTTTCTTCAACCATATAGCCTTTATGACAGTATTTGATAAATCCCAGGTGCCCATCTCACTGTAGTGCTAAGTATTTGCAGAAATGATTTCATTGTAGTGTGTCTCAGCAGTTATATGGATGTACAAAGGGATCCAGCCACTTTTTTAACTGGCTGAAAAAGTGAGGAATAGGTCCTGTTTGAACACCAAAAAGGTTATGTTGGTGATCATGGTGATCATGGGACCAGCATGGACCAATGCCATGAATGGGAGATATAATGAGGATGATTAGCCAAGATTTAGCAAAAAGGCCAGCTAGAGCCAGCCTAGAACTTATTTAACGTTTTGCATCAAGCAACTTTGTTCTAAAATACAGAAATAAATGTGCATGAAGGGGTCATTGTTAGTTTACTTACAAACTTAACTTTATACTACTAAATGGTGGTAGATGAACACATTTCTTAACCAGCTGTTTTCTATAGTGGCTTCAGTACTGAATTAAATGGAGCTTTTTAAAGCAATAATGGGATTATGAGAAATTGGGGAGAAGCTGAGCTAGCTGTTGTGGTGATAACAATCAGATCACCCTATATTTATTTATATACCACAACACTTTTGTCATAGCCTTAATAAAATTACAGAAAACCATGAAGAATTTAAGGATTAGGTTTGTGGTAGCAATAATTAGAAAATATGGTCATCAAAATACATAACCATGAAGGCTGGAAAAATGAGTCTGGCTCCTAAATTTTGGGATTAGCACCTACGGACAATGAAAACTGGTTTAGGCCTGAGTTGTTATTATTTCCCTCATGCTTTGTGTGTATAAGACTGTGTGCAGAGGGAGAGGGTCAGAAGGACAATCCAACACAGGAAGAAAGGAAGGAAGCAGCAAGGGGCTGGATCTTTCCATAAATCAATTATAAGTCTTCAAAGTCTGTCTTAGGTTAATGACATGGACTCTAACCAGCAAAAGTTCTATTAAACAAAGATTGCTGCTGGGTTGAAAGATGTGCTTTGTAAAGCTGAATTTGGACTCCTGGTTCTGAAGAGTGCTAATCATCATTACCAAGCCCACTTTGAGAGGACATTGGAAAGAGTATGAAATTCATTTGGCTTGGTCTCATAATGACAAATCATGGTTTCTCATGTGTGAGGCATGAGTCCTTATAAGTAGGATGAGACAAGTGTGGACTTGTAAGACTCTTGGGGTTATGGGATGGTCTTAAGTTTTAAAGATCAAAACAGCTACCAATTTTTCTAACAGAGTAAATGATACTTTTTCACCCCAAGAAAACCCACATTTTGCATTTTAATACATGTTAATCAAGCTTAAGAGGGCTTCAGCCAGGAGGGAGTTGCAGAGTGAACAGCAGACATGAATCTTCTTCGATCATCTAAGGAAGTCCCCCAGGTGCTAGCCATTAGCTGATAGGCAGGATCTAGTCAGTAAGTGGTACCCTCTTCTTTGTAGCATTCCCTCACCACGGTGACCTACTTTCTGACCCAGCTATCTTAGAAAGCATTTGAAGCAGCAGGCTTGTTGCTGATTTGTTTCCTTTGTTGTTTAAATTTATTGTAGACCCTTAATTTGTTTTGATTATGTAATTTTACTGCTTTGAAGGTACTGGTATAAAGGCAGGGTATAAGTTTAAAAGACTTCCATTGTGTTTAAAATGTTATTGTTCCCTCACGTGAGAGATGCACTGAAAGCTTATGCATTGATTATTTTTGTGTTATTCTTCGGGGACTATAAACAGAAAAGTGGCAAGGAGATGTACCACACGCACACATAATGTCCCAGAATGAGTAGAATCTCTCTTCAGACCCTCTGCCTTGAGACACCTCTCCTCAATAATTAGAACAGATTCTTTTAAAATTGATATTCTCATGATTAAAAATTCTGCACTAAATGATAATAATAATAATCTTTCAATTTATTAATTGCTCAATCCTACAGAGCTTGCTGGCTCTGAGCGATTTACAGTTACTCATATACACAGGGGAGTAACAATGATTCAAAGGGGTAAGGGAAGACAACATATAAATCTTTAAATCACACATGTTCGCAGTTGACGGGGAGTTTGTTCAGCTGTAGGGTCAGACATAAATTCCACATTACCACACAATTCCACAAAATAATAGTCAGGATCCAAACAAACAAGTATGCCATATTCTGCAAATCTGTTTTCCTAAGAGCTCCTCTTCCAGGAGTTCTCCCCACTGACCCATCAAATTACTTCTTCTCACCATTAAGAACTGGTGTAGGGATTTGCCATGAGAGCAGATAAAAGGGGGACATAACATGAAACCATAGGAGATAGTTTCCATTCTAGAATGCCTGTGGGAAGAAATGTGGAAATTTTCAGGAATACACTGGTACATGCATTCCACCTGGCATGATCCAGAAATCTTGGCTGTGTGACCATTGCTACTGAAAACACCAAGTGACAACCAATGTTCACTCTAAGCTGTGGAGTCTTGAGAGCAAAAATTCTACTTTGTGAGCGACTGGCATTAAAGTTGTGAGCGAGCGATTTGGCTGCTGCATAAATCAGTTTGCTCAGGAGCCATCCCTTCCTGAGCGGAGACGAAAATGTGTGAGCCAGAGGCTAAAAAACTGTGAGCTAGCTCACACTAACTCAGCTTAGAGGGAACACTGGTGACAACCAATTTTCCTGGATTGTCTCCTCTGTGTTTGTTCATTCAAACACTGGTATGTCTGCTGAATAGGGCAGATGAAGGGAAGAAAGACAACAAAACTTTAAGAATTAAATATCTGACAAACCAACCAACTAACTTGTTAGATCCCCAAGCATTCAAAATAAATCCACGTTTAAAAGTAAAGCAAAATTTATTTCAAAGTGATGGTTCGATCAGGAACAAGGACATTGTTAGGAATAACTGCAATCACACTGGGACTACATAATAAAGGAACTTGAACCAGGTAAGGGCCAATTAGCCCCTTTCCCTCTGGCGGGAATAGAACAGCGAACGCGCGCCCAATTCCTTGGGAACATAACGGTCCTACATTATACACAAGTTCAGTTCTCAGGCAAGCTAACCATAACAGCGAAGCAATATCACGACTCCCACCTCCAGCTGCTCGACCTTGGCCAGTTTCAGCAAAGCTACACATGCAATACAATGAAGCAAGAGGACACACGGGGGGGGGGGGGGGGGAGGTGGGTGTAGTGAGTAAAACCATGTACACCAGACATAATGGCAGCTAGCAGACATAACTTCAATAAGAATGCTGCATATTTTATGGGAGGCAACCAAATAAAGGACGTACAGTTTCCAAATTTCCTGCCTCTCACTTCTTACCCAGTGGAGGATGATCTTCTTTGTCCTCCTCATCCTCGTTAAGAAAATAACCGAGAGGCTGGTGGTGGAAAGAATTAATATAGGAAGAACTAGACATCCCTAAACTGACTCCCATCACTCCTACGTTAACAGAATCTGCAGAGTAACAAAGATTTCATTATTACAATGGGGGTTACACATATTAGTCTTTTCTGAAATACAGAAATAATGTACAAGCTATACACATCCAGTTTTACACCTACCTGTGCCAGCAGATCCTTTATTAATCCGTGGATGACTAGCGTAATCAATAACAGTGCAAGAACGGCGATGCTGCGAGTCTGGCTAAAAGGCAAGCAAAACAGTTACAGCACAATCACGATTTGACAAAATCAAAATACAGGCACAGCAATTTTCCATGTGAGGGAGAAGCTATCTGCCACCTGCAAATGTACAGATTAAAAGAGCACTGGTTTTGTCCTTCCCTTCAACCTGGATATGCACAGAAAGCAGTATTCTGGGACACTATGAGGAGTGGGAGGTCTCTGCGGACCCCACCCAGCCTTCCCTCTCTATGCTGTTCAACTGACTGAGATCCAGAGTTCAACTTCTTGTACAGCGCAGAGAAAGTGAGCCACCTCCAGTGTTCCCTCTAAGCTGAGTTAGTGTGAGCTAGCTCACAGTTTTTTCACCTCCGGCTCACACATTTTTGTCTTGGCTCAGGAAGGATGGCTCCAGAGCAAACTAATTTATGCAGCAGCCAAATCGCTCGCTCACATCTTTAAGGCCAGTAGCTCACAAAGGAGAATTTTTGCTCACAAGACTCCACAGCTTAGAGGGAACATTGGCCACCTCCAAGCATGCAGAAGCTGGGGGCATAGAATAAACAACATTCTGTTGAGCCCCATGGGGGGAGGGGACTCTACATGGGGGCACCAAGTCTTTCGGCAGGCAATGATGACACCTCAAGTCTGATGATATAAAGAAACTACAAAATAACAGCCCCAGAAGTTTCATTATGCTTAAACAAAAAATAAAGTAAAAAATACCCAGGGAACAATATCTGGCCCATAGAAACAGATCTGAATTCAACTGTTCATCTAGCAGCAGCCAGGAAACCCCAGAATGATTTGGGGAAAAGTGACCTAGAAAAGCCTACTGTGCAGCCAGCTGCTCCAAAGCCATAAGCTAACATTCAAAGGGTTTGTACTTACAGTTGATTCCCTTACTGCAGAAAAGAAAAGGAACTTCCTACACTTCCAAACTTTGTTTTGCAGCCTCTTCATCTTGGTCCTCTCCATGCAGATGGCAAAACAAGTTATCAGTGTCTGGCTGTAATTTGGCACCCCTTACCCAAAATGCGTGGGATGTGTTGGGTCTGGAGAAGCTGTCAGGCAACAGAAATCTTTCATGTACTGGTTGATGGTTTATTTCATCTGCTATTGCACTGCGAGCTCGGCTGGCATTCCCCTGGGATTTCTGCAAAAGAAAAAAAAAATCACATCTAAAAAAAGCGCATAAGTTTGTGAATGGAGATTTATTCCAACCATGGACCAGGATGACATCAGTGCAGCATGACACATGCCTCGCCTTCTAGGTTGATAATCTTAAAGGGTTAAGGTGAGTCACAGCCACTATAAATAGTCAACAACATTCAATTCCGTATTTGCAGCATTTTTTTTTCAAAAAATGCTTTCAAATAAACGGCTATGATTCCTTTCTTTTGGAAACTGTTCTCACCAGAAATATATTTTCAAATCCTCAGCCATTTCTGTATTTATTTCAAATCTTTATTAGCCACCTTTTTACCTTGCGGAATTCAAGGTGGCTTACAATATAAATAAAGCAATTTCCAGTTACTACTGCCAATAAATAAAAACTAAACTGGCCAGATGCAGTCCCAGAGAAAAATGTCTTCTTGAGCCTGAAAGCGAGGGGGGGGGCCCAGGCACACCTCCCTGGGGAGGCTGTTGCATAATCGTGGGACTGCCACCATAAAGGCTCTCTCTCATGTGCCCACCACATGAGCTTCTTTGATTGGCAGGACAATCAGGAGAGAGTTCTCCCTGTGATCTTATTCCGCCAAGCGTTTAACAGCCCAGATCAAACACTCTAGCACTTTATATGGACGGCCGCCATGTGCAAACTGTAATGCTCTAATTGTAATTTTATTGTTAATAAGTTATATTGGCTGTTTTATTGACTATTTTTAGATGTACTGCATTAATCTTTACTGGTTTTAATTGTTGTAAGCTGCCCTGAGCCGCTTCGGTGGGAGGGGGGGATAAAAATCTAATAAATAAATAAATGCCCAGGCAGTTTCCTCCCTCAAGATCCACTACCGTTCTGAAGCTTGGGTTCTTGCCACAGGAATGATGGCTTACCATTTGCTTCTGGGTTCCCAAATGCTCTACTGCATCTACAGAGCTAATAGGAGGCAGGAGATTATTGCGGCTCAGTGGCATCGGGGAAGGTGACGACAGCTGCTCATTCGCAGTGGTGCTGGAAAAAAACAGCAATGGTTTAAAAGCTGTCTGTTAGCACTAGAAGTGACAAGTCAGTATGAGCTCAAGACACGTAACAAAACAAACTGTGCATGCAATACTGATGAGAAATGATGAATGGCTCTCTGGGAGCTGATGAGATGGTGGCTTCAATGGGGAATTCCCTCCCCGGATGACATTTCAGTGGGCCTGAGAAGTTGCAGAATATTAACATTTTCCTGGAATTTTGTCTCTTGGTATCAATCTCTGATCCCTGATCCTCTTGCAGTTTTTCAGCCTCAGGAACAACATGCCTCACTTAAGGTCAGTAACAACCACAGCTGTTTTCCACCAAGCAAACAGGCACCTTTTGCTACTAACTCTGTTTTAGGGATTTATCTAAATTCTTTCACTGCAATACCGAGCTGCTTTTAGATACACAAAATGCTTCCTTGTGGCTCAGCTCAAAATGCAATAGCTTTTTTTAATCTACACAATCGAGTCAAGAAGACTACTCTCACATGGGTCTACCTCATTCCTAACAGATAGCACCAAGTTTTTCTTGCCACAGGCCTGGCCCTGAGAAATGAAGCAAGGCTCAATAGTCATTTAACACCTCAAATCAAAACTATGATATGTACAAACTCAGATGCAGGAAAGATACTAATGACACAAGGCGAATTGTCGGTTTCCTCATCACACAGTGACATCAAGTGCCTGACATATTAAGCATCTTGGCAAATGGATGAAACAACTGGTAGGAAATTCAACTCAAATAAGTTCGATGCTGGTGGACAAAGGGAAGCTCTTGTAGAATCCGTATCAATTTCTTTAGCTGTCAGCACTCATTCACTGATTGTGCAAGAGGTGCACGCTCTAGGGGTGATTCATTTGTGTGTCCAAGTGGGCAACAGTGGTCATAAACAGTTCTAGATCTATACCCTCAAGGGTTGATTACTGCAGAACTCACTACCTAAGACTGGAGAATAGAAAACACACAATAGCTGTGTGACTGCTTCAGCTTTTGCACCACCAACCAGACTCACAGTTCTCTACAAGCCCCGGTCTCTCGTAACTTGCCTGTCTACATAACTGGCACTTTACTATGCTAGTGGGGGAAAACCATGATGGAAAGAAAGAGCTCGAAACTTTTAAGTGATAACAAGGAAAAGGGCTGTGAACAAAGAGTTGCAAGCGTTTCAAACTCCGCCACCCCCCAAAAAACCTTGAAATCAGGCAACAAAAGGTTGGAGCTTCTAAAGCACGCCCATGCCACCAGAGGCTTTTCTTGTTGGAAAAACATTTCATTTTTAATGATAAAATATTGCTAGATGGAGGATACAATCCTAAGCATGCTTTCCTGGGAGTAAGTCCTGTTGCACAACATGGGACTTACTTCTGAGTATACCTGTTTAGGATTGCATCCTAAGTCCAGCACCACCGGTCCAACATTCTCTTCCCATATAATCTGTGAAAGGAAATGGGATCTATGGTGGAGGCCAGGGCCTTTGCTACATTTTTGAAAGATTTACTGAGTGTACTTATAAGTGGAAAGAAGGAACACATGGCTTGCAAAACATTAAAACGTTTTTAAAAGATAAAAAAATGTGAAGAGTTGTCTCTTTCAACCTCCTCTTTCAGCCTGATCAATGTGATGACTGATCACCTTTCAAAGAGATTCATCAGAAGTCCTACACTTAAATAGGTCCATGGTGAGACTCAGCTTAAACCAATATTAAAAGGTCTCAAAACAGCACGGGCTTGGAAGGAGGGGACAGGAGGGGAGTTGTCTCACTCTAGGTAATCTCCAGAGACCTGATCAATAATATGATCCCAATGAAACAAATGCAATCACATTCCAATACAGTTTGTGTTTCAGTAGGAATACTACTGGGGTGAGAAGAAAGACTGCATTTTCCCCAGCGATGAAACTATTGGCCTTTGAATGCTGCGAAACTGCTCCTATCCAGCAACAGAAGCAACATCATATCTGCACATTTATTGTACAGTAAAATGATAATGCAGAAAGACTGTCTCTTACTAGACCGCTTCAGGGAACAGCTTAAGAGTATAAAGTAACTTTAAGCGACATGATACAAATAATGAAGCAAGATGCTGAGAAGGTAAAGGAAGTGGCTGCAACTACACAGAGAGTGAAGAAGAAAGTGCAAAAGCTGGAAAGGAGACAAATCTCCATGGAAGATCAACTCTTGCAAGTCCAAATGGAAAAGGCCAAATATGATCCTTCGTTTCCAGGGCGTGCCAGAGAACAGAGGGGAGAATCTTAAAGAAGTGATGAGTGAACTGCTAGCCCCAGCAACAGAAATGAAGGCAGAATCATTGCTGAATGATATGGATGTGGACTATAGATCATATTCAGGATATATTAAGAAAAATAATCTGCCTGGGGAAATTGTGGTAAGATTCTCAAAGAGGCATGTCAGGGATGCAATCCTGAAAGCGGTTGCTGGAACACTCCTGAAAGCAGGGGAAAATACCATCAGAACACTAAAGGATATTCCATTTGAAGTAAGACAACAGAGAAAGAAGTACAAAGAACTTGTGCTTTTTCTTCAGACAAACTCAATTGGATATAAATGGCTATTTCCAGAAGGCGTCACTTTCAAGATTAAAGACAAAAAAGAAAAGATTGACTCTGTTCTGAAAGCTCAAGAATTCCTAAGGGTTCCGCTGGGAAGGCCAGAGGACGGGAAAAAAGAAGAGGAGCAGCAAGTCCAGTGGCGAGCTAGACACTGGTTCTTCCGGAGAGGACTCTCTGTCTGAGCAAGGGGCGGCAGACCCAAAAAGTCCTTACAAGCTGCGGAAGAGAAGGGGAAAGGAGAAGTAAAGGCTGAAGGACTCTGAATTGTGCCTTTGAGACTTTTGTTATGGGATGATTGGTGGTACTGTTATTAGACAGTTAAATCTAAGCTATAAAGAAAAAGTGCTATAAATGTTTGACTCAGTTTATAAAGGGATTAATGATGGAAAGACTTGATGTACCTAAGCTAGTTGGAGGAACTCCTCTCTTGGGGTTTTAGTTAGTAGTGGGTTCTTTACTTTATCCCATATATGTAGTTTCCCTTCCCTTTTTTCTGTTGTAGTTTTTGTAGTGATTAAAAAATAATAAAAAATCCCCTCTGGGGGCTAAAAAAAAAAAAAAGAGTATCAAGTAACTTTAAGGGCCGACTACTGTCCACCCACTCTTTAGGGCAGCAACAGATTAGGTCTCACAGTGTGTAATGTTTACAATTCCATTTTATTTGATTGTTCCCTTGCCTTCACCAACTAGTTTCTGTAAGACTGTTTCCAAAAAGACACAGGAATTAAACCAGAAAGGCACAGAAACATACAGTCGTGTTCCCCTGATGACTTCATCCATGGATCTTGGAGTCCCCGAGCGAGAACAGCTGGTGTTGATTGGATGCAGGGTACGTGGTGGTGGGTTACGCCTTCTAGCAGACTGAGCAGAATAGGACAGAGAAGAGGTGCTGAGCTCAAAAGCACGATTTGGCCAGGCTCTAGTTGACAGGACAGTACTGGACACTGGCCTGGTAAGCAATCTGTCATCTAAATCTCTGATGGGGGAAAGCAGGGGAAGAGAGCACAAGAGCAAAATGAAACATTCACTAGTAATATGAATAAATGAAGTACAAATATGGCAGTTCTGGTCCAGAAAGCCCTCATATAGGAAAGACAGGCAAATGTGCATTCCTCCTAGTCAGTGTTTCCATTAACAGTGACAAAAAGATAGCAGACAGCGCTTATCATGGGGCACTGCATTTAGACAATTCACAGCCCTAGTAACTTTTTAAAAATTAAAAGATGCATTAAACCCCAGGTATATTTCATCAAACATTAGCCAAGGTTCTCTGGATCCACATCTGTGCTTTTAGGAATTTATTTTTTGCTCTGAGAGCTTGGTTGAAAGGTGAGCCACTACAATTTTTAAAATAAATCTGACATAAAATCTTCAGTTTAACATGCAAAACCTAGAAAGCTGACTTCTAACCAAGCAATGTCACAATTCAAAGGAAGGCAACATTCAGTGCAATCCCAAACAGAGCTACACCCTTCTAAGTCCACTTAAATTAAAGGGGCTTAGCAAGGTGTAGTTCTCCTTGGGATTGCATTGTAGACCTCTTCAGCTGTCTTTATTACAGGTCTCCTAAGCAAAGTTCCACTCTTCTAAGTCTGCTAAATTCAAGCACTTAGAAGTGTGAAACACTGCTTAGTATGGCACCATAAGATTCAGATTGCACAAAATATTTAAGCAAGTGCTTAAATTGATGCACTGGTCCCTTCAACACAATCAGACACAGGCTATGAAATTAAGTAGGTTTAACTGTCCATCTGAACCAGGCCCGAGGGCCATGCACAAATGTATTGCTTCTCACAAAATAGAAACAGGAAGATGTTCAAAAGTTGCACATAAAATTAGCTGCCAAGTGAAAGTTTGAAGCAAGTATACATCTGCTTCCTAGCTCAGTAATTGTTAGGCTAGTTTTCATACAGAACAGAAAAGGTTGCTGCCCTTACAATATTTTATCCATCAGAGGTAAGTTCCTTTGGTATAAGGGGATCCCATGAATCACCATCAGGCCACTCAAACTGCGTTGTGGACTGCAGCTCGTTCCTTGAGAAAGATTTACCTGCAGATCACAAGACAGTCAATTTACCCAGCATTAAGTGAAATATGATGGTGAAGACATGCTTACTGTCATATTTATACCTACTAAATATTAAAGGGAAAAGAGAATTTCAAGGTTTTAAAGAAAAACTGGGTACCATCTTCATATCCCAGGTGACACACAACAGGCCATAAGCACTCATACACAGAACACTTTCCATATGCCCCTTGTAAGCCGCCCTGAGCCCGCTTGCGGGGAGGGTGGGGTAAAAATGTCTAAATAAATAAATATGTTTTTAAATTTTCAATATATATTGTTTGTTATATAATACTATCTCACAAACAAAGCTCTAATTCACTTGAAGCAATTGCATTAGCTAAAGTTTACATAAATGAATTTGGACTAAAGCAACGTTTGGTTCTCCTGCATAAAAGACTCTCATAGTATCAGACTTGTTTGTACTTTGTGCTAGGAATACAAAACTAACTCCTCCATCCTCACTGTATTTGCATAAAAGTCTGACAGATGGATTCAGTGATACTTTCTTCCAACTAGGCATGCTTAGGATTGCTGCACAACTCCTCACAAAACATGTACTGCATTGAAGCACATGTCAAGAATTAGGGGGCCCACTCTTCGGGCCAAACTAGATGACCCCCAAGGCCGTTTCGGCTCTTGAAAACAGCAAAGAGGCAGACAGGAGCCCCTCATCCCCTGCACCACAGTCCCTGGCAGAATCAGGCCCCTGTCAGGCATTTTTAAAAGTTTTAAAAGCCTTAAAATGGTGCCACAACCCCATGGTGGGATGCGGTATCTACTTTGACCCTCGGTCACATTCTGATTACCCTGCAGGTCTCGCAAACTAGAACGTCAATGAGACAACCGCATTTACAGCGCCTGCGCTTCCCTTCACTCTCCTGCCATCAGGAGAGAAGGCAAATCTCCCTTCCGCCTCTAGTGTGGAAGCCGGCCCCAGCAGCTTCTGCACTAGTCTCGTGCAACGTCTGCCACAGGCAGCCCACACAGTACTGCTACAGATCCCAGTGGGATTAACAGGGCTACTTGCAAGTACTGGAAGAGATCCAAAAAGCCCAGTCCCAGATCATTTCTTGCTCTCTAGAGCATCCCCTGATTTCCAGAGTTGTCTTTGAGGGTGAAGGAGGGATTATAGGAGCAGGGCCCAGGGCTGAAGCGCACAAGTGTATGCAGAGTCTTTGGACCCTCACCAATGTACTTAGCATCCAGGTGTCAATCTATAATCTAAAAAGATTTAACGTAAATCTCACTAAAGTTTGTTATTTATTTTACTCATGCCCCACTTTTGTCCCCAGTGGGAACCTAAGGCCGCCTACAACATTCTCTCTTTTTCCATTTTATCTTCACAGCACCCTGTAAGGCAAGTTAGGTCAAGAACACATGACTGGCCCAAGGCCACCCAGCAAGCTTCCATGGCAAAGTGGGGATTTGAGCCTGGGTCTCCCGGATCCTACTCTGACATTCTAGCCATTACACCATGCTGGATTTTTTTCGATGGGTATTCAGAATAATAGCCTAAACTTGTTCACTTGAAACGGTATAATTCTATGAGTAAAGAGAAATTGGGAATGCTGGTAGGAAGATTTTGTTGCCACTTCGTAATGTGCCTCATTGGCTCTTCATTGCAAAAGGAATCTGAGTGGCAGTGTGACTTATTTGGAAGTTAGTTCTGCCAAAGCAAATGTACCTCACTTCAGTGTAAGCAAGTTTAGGGTTACGGTAATGACACTGTCCTGTAGGTCTGCCTCATAATGATAAAATTCCAGAAAATCCACCCACTGCAATGACACTGACAAGAAAAATAATGCTTTACCCCCTCCCCCACTGACGGATACATACTTCTGGTGCTTTTCTCTTCTTTTTGGTTTTGCATCCGCATCTGTGCTTTGAGTACTATACATATAATAAGGTGTATACGAGGAAGACAGAGGATTATACAGGGAAGTGGAGGGGAAAGAAATAAAAAGGAAAGCATTTGAGTTAAAAAGACCAAATACTGATTAAACCTTGGACATTCATCACGGTCATGGGAACCTAAGTGCACCAAGAATATGTGAAGCAAGATTTTTAAAAATTTAACTGAGTTACTTTGAACTTCAAATCACCAAAGCCACATTTATCTCTGTTGTGTACTGAGCTGGGTGATCTAATATCTTCTGTGAATACTAATCAGAGTCTCACAGAGTACTACGTCTTATGAAAATCATACACCAGTGTTCCAAGGCAGAATTTTTAAAAGTTGTAACAGTATGACAGGAAAATAGTTTAGAAAGGGCAGTCATAGTCAAGCCATGGCAACTTTTAAACTCAGGCATTGCCATGTCTGGACATCAACTCAATCTGACACAGATCACTTTGTTTCTTTGGCTTACCAGATTGGAGGTGATGGAGGGCATCTTGGTTTGTGGCATTCGAGGTAACAATAACGGCAATGGTTCAAACTGCATAAAAGGGCTTCCTGAATCTGTCCTGCTCGATTCTACGGTTATTATATTCTTCTCATCATCTACCAAGACCAGAAGAATCAAAATCACTATGCTAGTGATTCTTAAAGGCAAAACTTCAAGAACTGTAATTTTTATGTCTGATAAGAATGATATCAAAAATGGATTTTGTTCCCTAGATTTCTGTCACAGAGCAACAACAGATTCGATTTTAGGTATGCTAACAGGTCAGAAAACAACTTCTAAAAATAAAAGCAGAGCTAGCAGAAGATTCTGCTGTGCATGTTGGACTAAATAACATATCTTAACTTTCTAAAACACAGTGCCAGAATCAAAAACATACTGGGTTGGATCCTGTCTAAATTGCATGCATGGAAGCACACTTCCCCACCTCCCCCTGAATTGCTGCTCTTGGGCGATAGGGGAACCCTATGAGCAATGTGTGTGTGTGTGGGGGGGGAGCTGGAGGAACATGCAGACCTTTTCTACAGGAACCAGCCCTATGGGAGAATAGAATGTAGCTGAGAATGAGTTTCTCAAAGGCAACCATTGACCCAAACAATTTAATTACCCTATTTCATGAGGAACTGCTGAGAACAAAACTGGGTACTAAGAGCCCAACTGGGTACTAAGAGCCCAACCTGAGGCCACAACTCCCTCCTGGAGAGAGTTTACCTCTACTAAGTGTTAAAAATATATTTCTGAGAAAGACCTTAGGAGAAGGAGATCTGTTGCTCCGATTACATTTCAGCTGCGACACTTACCAGAGACTGAGCCTTCCCAATGTCTACAGATTAACTGCTCCATGCAGCCCAAAACTTCACTCCATACATCATCAAATACATATGAAAGAACAGCATCCCTCATGCAGTATGACGGTGAGATAGGAGGGAAACCTAATTTCCGTCTGTCAGGTGAAATCCCCATTTTCCTTTCATGCAACTCTTCCTCCCTAAGAAGACAGGGAGCTAGCAAAAGTCAGAATATACTATGGTAAATTTGCTGAATAATTTCCCACAAATTAGCACTGGGGAATTCTGACAATGTTCTCAGAAGACTATCAATAGAACTAAACTAATTCAGTGCCTGTGGAGCTACAGTAGAAGTGTGCTTTGTCTGAAATTAACCATTTCTGTATGAAAAATACAACTCCCACCCAATTCTAGAAATCTTAATCAATTCATCTTATGAATTTTACACTGCAATCCTATATAGAGTTACTGCAGTCTGGAGTAACTCTGCACAGGACTGCACTGTTACTCAATTAAAACTGCACAAATGAAAAAGAAAATAAAAGCACACTTCTATTTCTTTCAGAGGATACTTGCAAAAGTCACAGCAATCAAGAGTGTGCAGTTTTTCTAAATACCTCCTTCAAAAATAGTTACAATTTTAAAAAGCAAGTGTTGCCCAATTACACTGGGAATACTTTTTAGTCCATCAAAAGGGATCTAAATGATTAATCTAACCAATGGATTGATAAGAGAGTGCAGCCCTAATTTAAAAATATACATTCATCTTGTTTATAACAAATGTTAAAGTAATAATTCACTATGTAATGCATTAGTTTGTAAAATTAGGAACAAATGGATATCAATTTAGTGATAAACATTCTCAGCTACTTGTGTTACACATCACAGCAAGACTGATCAAATATTCAATACCTACACATCTCTGCAGTCAAACGCTAAATATTCCTCCATTATGCCTTCTGAGACAATCACTCCATCTTCTTCTTCACTCTCCAACACAAACAATTCAGGAAGTTTTGAAAAGTTACCTTCTTTAGAAACAGGAGTCACAGAGAGGGAAACCTTTTTGCCCAAAATACTAAACCTGAACAACAACAAAAAAGAAGACAAGCTGGAGAACCAGTTTGGTGTAGTGGTTAAGAGTGGTGGACTCTACTCTGGAGAACTGGGTTTGATTCCCCACTCTTTCACATGCAGCCAGCTGGTGACCTTGGGTCAGTCACAGTTCTCTCAGACCTCTCTCAGCCTCACCTACTTGACAGGGTGTCTGTTGTGGGGAGAGGAAGGGGGAAAGATTGTAAGCCGCTCTGAGTGAAGGGTGGGGTATAAATCCAACTCTTCTTCTTCTTTTCAAGTGGCCACAAGCAAGGCGGACTTCATATTCTTTGCATACACTAACTGTATGATTTTGATATCAACTACATGATGACCTACCTCTTAAAACCAGGGGTGACTTTTGAAGAATGACATATAAGCCTGTATATGCAAGACCAGAGTGAGATTTCTTATGATTCTCCCTCCTCATTGCTGCTCCATCCCACAGTAAGTTTTGCATCCAAGGATCTGCAAGATCACTGTCCTTTAGCACAGGGTTATCTCAGTGAATGGGTGAGGGCTGACATGGGAACACAGGCAACATATGTGTGTGAGAGGTACTAAGTCTCACATAAGTCTGCATCCAACCCCCTTCCCTCAGGTTACCCTCTGGAACCTTCTGCCACAAGACACAAAGGGACTCCAGCTGGAAGGAGATGTGGCTCCTCCTGCCAAAATGATACCCAAAAGACTGTTCCTGAAGGACAGGGGACCTTCAGACACAGCATAAGAGGGAGTCAAAAGCTTGAAGTGGGAAGGGCAATTGGCAAAAATCACCCCCCTTCTGTTAGCAAGCTAATATCTGAAAGGAGTTAATACTGTCGGTTATACATTAATCATGCTGTAGCTACTTTCAAAAGTATGGTTTATATAGGAGATCTAATACATTTTCATAGATGGAATTATTATAAAGGTAAATTTATTTTATTTATTTATATTTATACATTCAGCTTATATACCGCCCTGACCCCGAAGGGTCTCTGGGCGGTTTACATACAAGTCTAAGACTACTTTTTCCCTAACTACAGCCACATCGTACAGGGGTGGGGCTGCCTACCGGCACCCAGGTGGTGGGGCTGCTGTTCCGGCTCGGTGGCTCCTCCTCCTTCCGGCGGTCTTCGGGGTCGGTGCTTTCGTTCTGGCGGCCAGGGGTAGGTTTCCCATTTTTGGTGGCTTTCTTTCTTTGGCTGGCTCATCTGGAGCGCGGTTCGCGTCAGCACGGCTCCGGCTAACGTCCATTCGGCTCCGCCGCGCCTGCGCCTCCACGCCTTCCATCTCTGCCTCTGCCGTCATCCGTTCCACCACTCGATGTTACACTTGCTGGCCACCAGGGCTCGCCCCGCCAATCTCGCCGCTGCTGCTCGTCGCTGCTGCTCCCACCACACCTCACAACGGAGGAGGGTGCCCCCTGCCATCTAGAGCAGGTACCCATTTATCTACTCGCTGTTGTTACATGCTTTCAAACCACTGGGTGGGCGGGAGCTGGGAACAGGGCCAGGTGCTCACCCCAGCCGCGGTGGGTCTCGAACAGCCATAGTGGCTGTTCATTGTTATTACAGCAGGCGTTTTCCCGCCTGCGCCACCGCTCCCTTTCCTACCATAATTTCCTACCACAAAAACAGCAAGAAAACAATTATGTCACTACAAGGTATGCTCATAAGTGACTTATTCTAACACTGATACTTACTCACTAGGGTCTTTCTCTTGCATTGAGCTTGTGTCTGACGAACCTAAGGTGTTGCAAGTCGAACTAGAATACCAGCCGTAACCTTCATCTGTGGGGCTCACCACTTGTTTTCCAACAATCCTATAAAGTGAAAGAGAAAATTACAAAGGAAAACTTAAATAAGCGAAAGTATGCTTAACAAAATAAGAAAACAAATACAAGGCACCCAGCAGGTATACTGAGGCTGCTGTACAAAAATATCTAATTTTTATCTGTGAGCAATAGCTGCAAATGTACAGACAGACCAATGCATCGCCTGCTTCTGAGGAGCACTTTATGGTGGACAGTGACCCAGTTTTGAGCAATGCTCAGTACCATCCTATGAAGTTAATTTAGTCTTAAATTCATGGAAATCAATAGACTGGAGTAACTCTGCACAGGATTGCACTGCCTGAATCCTCAATATAAAATGATGATGTGCAACATTGTACTGATAAAGCACTTAGTACGTTCCAAGGGAACCCCTTCTTAGTACTGAGCTGTTCAGCATCAGTGCAGTGATGGCACTCCATGACTCAGAAGGAAAGAGAGAAACATGTTTAAAATAGCTTGTAGTATAAAACCGTGAGCGACAGATGATTGCATAAATTGGTGGTGCACCGTAAAACTTTCTGCTGAATTTTTGGCTCAAAAAAAGATGTGGTTCTTTAAGAGGCAGTGCCATTGTCTGTGCCTACCAACTTGGCTACTAGGGCTGTTTTTGGGCAGAAACACACAGGAACGGAGCTCCGGCTGGCTTCAGAGTTGGCCACGCCCACTACAGCCAAAACCTCTGCGTGCCTGGCTACAGAGGGAAGGCCTGGAGAGCGACACACACACCCTGGTGACTCCAAGGCGAGCAGGCCAGGGGGCCCCCTGGAAGGATCGGTGAGGCATTTAAATGCCTCCCCATGTCTTCCCCAGCCTGTCCAAGGGCCAGCTTGCCCGGGATCCTCGCAGCCGTGGGGCGCCTAGGCAAGCCAAGGGAAGGCATGGGGTGTGGCCTAATATGCTAATGAGTTTCTGCTGTTGGATGTGGCCTATTATGCTAATGAGTTCCTGCTGGGCTTTTTCTACCAAAAAAAAGCCCTGGCTACTACCAATGAGTAATGGCTTTGAGGTATGGGACAGGATTTGGATACAGAGTGTGAGAATAAGCATAGAGTAACACATGCCTGTTGCTTACCAGTTTGACCTGGGAAATCACAGCCACACACCACAAAGCAAAAAAACTGGGGGAACAACATGAAGTTTGGAACCAACCATAATTAGTAGCGCATCCTGTAAGCTTTGTAATGCTGAGCACTACTTGTAATATAAGCTGAGCACTACTGAAACTATGCATGAGACATCAATTCTGTAGAATTTTAAAACTACAGCCTTCTTTGTATTGACAAGTTTCTACCATAGTATCATGTAACATCTTGCACAATACCTGAGATGGGGAAAGCTTGATGTCCACTGTTGGCACTCTTCCTCTAGGCCTTCAACATAGACACTTGGTTTCTGTTCATACAAAAGCTCATCTATGTGTCTGAATATCTGCTGAACTTGCCGTGTAGCAGCTTTATCAAATTCCTGGGGAGGAGGAACATTGGGGAGAAAACAGAATAAAAAGGGGAAACCGACTAACTACATAATTAAGAAAAAAGTATGCAGGCTAATGAGATTGTTTTACAATTCTGCAGGATATGCAGAAGACTTTTCTCATATTAAGTAAAAGAAAAATTGAACTTCCAATATATCAATGTCAGTGGATGACTTAGAGCAATGCAGTTATTTGGCAAACTTTTGCCTTGCTAGAGAAATATTTTTTTAAAAAAATAAACTAATCCAAATCCAATAATGAATCAATGAGAAAAGTGTGTGCTGAAGCACCACCACAACTCAGCTGAAACTGTGGGAATTCAGTCTACTTACATCATAGCCCCAAGAGAAGACTGAACTGTCTTCTGTGGAATTGCCTGTGAAGCTCTGACTAGGTGACCACGGGTTTCCATTGTCCACAGAAGTGATCGGTTGGTAATTTAACTCTTTTGTACTTTCAGAATCACTAAAATGCACATTTGGGGAAACAGAAATAAAAGAAAATTAGAATAGGATCAAGTCACATGTAGGATGGTGAATGAAACTTTTAATGTGAACTAACAGATACAAAGAACAAAAACAGAACATCATCTGAAGATTTAAGAAAAAATACCACACACAGAGTCCTATAAAAGTTTTTATCTTCGTCTGACTTTTCAGTGCACAAATGGGAACTGCACACAAAGGATGTCTAATACTGATCAAAAGTATAAAGCATTCATTTATTATGGTGAGGAAAGAAGCTGACAGCTGCACTGAAATGTTGTGACAAACTATGATTTGTCTTTATGTGACTGAGCCTTCAGACCCATTGGGCTCCCCACTCTCTAATGCATGACTCAGAGACTGACGACTTTCAAATTACCAACAATCCACATTTTGTTGTAATGGATGAAACGACAATCTGTGATTTGTACCTCTGCTTACAAACCAGCATTAAACTGTGATTTAAAATCTTGTTTCATGGGCAACAAACCACGGTTTGTTGTTTCACCCAGTTTGTTGTAAACCAGGAGGTTTTCCATTTTTGAACTGCAAGCCAGAAAAGGAGGGAAAGAACAGGGTCATGCAAGCCCAAAGACTTCCAAAGCTCATTCCTGTAACAGCAAAATATCTGAATAAAATGTATGATACTAATGAAATAAAGCTTAACTGTTTTGAAAGAATTGCATTACATTCATTGCAATCAATCATTTATAGCTAACTTTATTATGCAGGTATATGACTATTGAACAATCTTTATTTTTGTCCTGGAGCCCCTACGACAGCCCAGTTCCAATTATATCATTAAAAAAAAAAAAAATTCATTCAGTAGCAACCATAACAGAAAACACACTTTTCAATGCAGAGAATTAAAGGACAGGGCAATTATTATTTGGCTGCTCCTAAACGCGGCATGTGTGCATGACCTGACTCAGCAGCAGGAAGAATCAAAGCAACCTCTCTTTTGTCTTCACTGTCTGATGATACCAGCTAAGCATCACCTTAGCACAAGGATATTCTTGGCTTTGTGGCAGAACTGACACTTGACCACAGACAGCCAACTGAAAGTATTTGAGTGGACACTTTAACAGGCACCCAACCCTAAAGGGAAGGTACAGAGTAGTACTCCTGTTACCAGGGTACACTTTGAATCAGAAATAAACGAGGATAACAAAAAAAATCTTTTCCTGCTGTCTTCCCACAAAGCATAATAATAATAATAATACCACAATACCTTAGCACGTCTTCTTGGCTTCCAGTGGATGGATTACTGTCTTCTAGTGAGTCTGGCAGGGGATGATGTTCTAAGGTATTCTTTGTAAGTCCACGGCTAACAGGAAAACCAAAATATTAGATGTGTTTAAACTGAGGGGAAGGTAAAACTGAGTTTCACTACCACTGGGAGTTGCTAAAATTGTTGTTTTTTATTGTTGTTCATTATGAGAGCTACAAGTAAAAATTGTCTTCAAAGAACAGGGATTTAAACAGTAGTGGGAATAGCATTTCAGCAAGACAATTTCTCCAGAGATAGGATATCATGCAGGTATAAGAAAACAGTTGAAATTATTAATTTGGTAAAACATTTATATCCTGCCTTTCCCTATGGATCAAGGCATCTTACAATCCAGAATTAAAAACACTGAATAACAACAAAGCAGCTATTCCACCCCAGCCAAAGAAAATGCCTGCAACTCACATTCCATTAAAAGCTCTGGTGAATAAAATAGCCTTACACAAAGATTTCTGTGGACGGAGCCCCTCTCACCTCCTTGAGGAGCCTGTTCCATAAATCCGGAGCAACCACCAAAAAAGCAAGGGCCACCTTTAGTGAGGGAGAACCCAGGAGACATGAAGCTGAAAACCATTGTGGATGCACAGGGACGTGAGAACATGTTTCTGTGCTCTTTCCTCTCTGCATCCATATTTAGCAGTGGAATAATTTACTATGTGATTTGAGCTAACAATGGTCAGTGTCGGTCACGTGCAGATGTATCATTTCATCATGGTTAGGTTTGAAAACAGGACAGCAAACAGAGACATACTCTGTTTACAAACCATGCTTAGGGGTCATGAATGTTACACCTGCACTGGGCTATATATATTAAGGTACTGTCTCAATATGTGACACAGAGCTACAGTTAAGAAGCTAGCTGCTGTTCGTTTCTGCATTGCACTGCTTTTAAGCATTTAAATTATTCTAATCCTATCACATAACTCTACACTGAGTTTTGTATTGTTTTTTCTGAATTCCCAAACAAATAGATATTAATCAAAACTGCTAGATGTTGCCAATTCCTTTGCCCTCCCCTCCTACTACTTACCAGGAACCCTTTACAGAATACCCACCAGAACACACCCCCTTCACCCATTCTCCACTCCTGGACACTGTTCATACCACTCCCGCCAGGAAGAGAATAGTGACTCTTGTCCAAATTCAACTTCAAAGTAGCACTGTGTCCCACACAAAAGTCTAAGAACAATTACATCTCCTGTTTAGACCACAAGAAGGTCCAAACAATTGTGAAGAATATGGAATTGTACATATTTACCACAAAACATCTACCTCATCTAAATTATTTCATAGACTGCTCTGAATAGTATGTGAATAGTGGGTTAACCTTTGCACTAAATTGGTATTTACTTCCTCCCAAAGCTTTCATTTAGTCAAGACTAGGCAAATTAGGGTTGCCAACCTCCTGCTATTACAACTGATCTCCAGGTGACGGAGATCAGTTCACCTGGAGAAAATGGCCACTTTGGAAGGTGGACTCTATGGCATTGTACCCCACTGAAGTTCCTGCCCTCCCCAAACCCTGCATTCCTCAGGCTCCACCCACAAAATCTCCAGGTATTTCCCAACCTGGAGTTGGCAACCCTAGATCAAATATTATAAATTCTTTTCTCAAGGCCCGTTAACAATCATTGAATTCCTAGGTGTCCCAGCCATAGATGCTTTGATATAATGACACAGGCTGTTCTTACTTTCAATGGGTAGCCACATTAGTCAGCTAAAGCAGAGGCGGGGGGGAGTTTGTGGCATCTTAAATGCTAACATTTATTATAACATCGGTTAGTCGTTTATGTGCCACAAAATTTCCCTTTGTTTTCACAAATCCTTTTGTCTGTTGCAGGATAATTACCTCTTGTACCAGAATCATTCCTTGGCTCCAAGCAGCTTTTCTACCCCAAAAAGCTATAATAGGGACTGTGGGACCCGCATTTACAAAAGCCACATGGAATGAGGACTGTAGTAAGACTGAGTGAAAAAGCTGGCTGGATTCAACCTATAGTTTACGTGATTCAAATAGGAATGATATATAAGGTTGCCAAATTCCAGGTGGTTCCAGGTGGTAGCTGGAGATCCCCTGGGATTACAACTGCTCTCCAGGCAACAGAGACCAGTTCCCCTGGAGAAAATAGCTGCTCTGGAGGGTAGCCCCTGTAACATTATACCCTACTGAAGTCTCTCCCCTCCCCAAACCCTGCCCTCCTCAAGCTCCACCTCCAAAATTGCCAGGTATTTTCCAACCCAGAGCTGACAACCCTAAGATACAGCAGCCTGATCCTACACAGAATTTGACACAGAAGAAGAAGAAGAAGAGGTTGGATTTATACCCCGCCCTTCACTACCCAAAGAAGTCTCAGCGCGGTTTACAAACTCCTTTCCCTTCCCCTCCCCACAACAGTCACCCTGTGAGGTAGGTGGGGGCTGAGAGAGTTCTGACAGGAACTGCTCTTTTTCAAGAACAGCTCTGACAGAACTATGGTTTGCCCAAGATCATCCAGCAGCTGCGAGTGAAGGAGTGGGGAATCAAACCCAGTTCTCCCAGATTAGAGTCCGTGCACTTAACCACTACACCAAACTGGCTCTTAACTCAGCATATAATTGCAGTTTTGGGAGCTCCAGATTTTGCTGACTTCCCTCCCTTTCATTTCATCTGCTGAAAACGTGAATAAATAAAAGGCAACAATCCCAGGATAGCTGTATATAAATAAACTCTCAAACTAGGGCTTTGAAAATGTGCAACCAGACACAAAAGATACAGTTCCATGAAAATGTGAGCAGTTCCTAAAGTTCATTTGCATAGTGTAAACATTCAAGCCACGAGGATGTTGCATTATGTTTGTTGATATGAAAAGTCACTGATAATAATGGGAAAAGTAAAGTAAAGTCCAGGCCCCCCTAGACCCCAGACCCTGATAAAGCATACCTATTTCTCTCCCCTCTTCCAAAGACACTCCCTGCAGACTCCACAGCAATTCCCCACACAGTGTTCATCGGTGTTTCGAAGATGACAAAAATAATTCTAGAGCATGGAGAACCCTTTCCTGAGAAATCATGTGACACTATCAATGTTATGATAAGTTGCTGATGCCAGAAAATATCCAATATAGTAAAAAGGTAAAGGTTCCCTTGCTCGAAAGCCAGTCAAATCCGACTCTAGGGTTGCGGTGCTCATCTCTGTTTCAAAGACGAAGAGCCAGCGCTGTCCAAAGACATTTCCATGGTCATGTGGCCGGCATGACTAAGGCGCACGAAACGCTGTTAACTTCCCACCGAAGTGGTACCTATTTTCTACTTACAATTTCTTGCTTTCAAACTGCTAGGTTGGCAGGAGCTGGAACTAGAGACGGGAGCTCACTCCGTCATGTGGCACACTCGGGTCTCAAACTGCTGAACTACCGACCTTCCATAGCCTGCAGTTACTGGGGCTAAGTCACACAAAATATTTGTGGGGGGTCCCCTCTTGTTCCGATTCCCCCCCCCCTTTTTTGTATACCTCATTCCAAATAAGGTTTTGTTGGAGTGCATGATGCCTCTTGGGTGAAACCTGAATATAACTCTCTCTTGCATCAATGCTGTCAAATTCCCAGCACTGACCATTTTCTCCCATTCTGTGTAGGCTTCGAACAGAGCAGTACGAAACAATTACACCTTTTAAGGGGTTTAGAAAGGTGTAACTGCTCAGGATTGTGCTGTAAACAACATGGAATGCAATCCTAAACAACAAAGAATATGTGCACACACACAAGAAAAAATGCAGAGACGTGCTGTAAAACTTGCAACCACCTACTGCAGTGCAGGTGCAAATTTTCCTTTTCAAAAGCCCCACATCAAGCAGAAGAAACTTTTCCTTCAGGACTCCCTTACTAGCCCCTCCCTACAAGCTGTCAAAGGTCTAGTTCTCACTGAAGGTGAAGGCTCCAAGGATTAAATATACCTCCACAAAGAAAAACAATCCCGCACACAGAGAGGCAGTATGCCAGGAAGGGTTGCCTGCTCTGGGTTGGGAAATACCTGGAGACTTTGAGGGTGGAGCCTGGGGAGGGACCTCAGCAGGGTATAATGCCAGAGTCCACCACGAAAAGCAGCCCTTTTGTCCAGGGGAACTGATCTTGGCTATTTGGAGATCAGTCGTAATAGCAGATCTCTAGGTGACACCTGGAGGTTGGCAACCCTAATTGCTAGGAAGCAGGGTTCTTGCCTGACATGCCAATATTCTACAAATAGGAATGGTGTGTGTGTGTTTTTCACGAGAGGGAACATCCAATCAAACACACATCCCAACTGCAGGGTGAAAGTGTACAGCCCAGACATAGACTGAGCCACCTCACTGAGAACTAGTTCAGATAGATCACTCCCCATCCATACACACTTAGGGGGCTTTCCCCACTGAGGCACTGCATTATTCCCGCACTCCAGGCCCTTAAGGAGTGGTGGGGCACAAGAGGCACCGCCTCCCCCCCTTTCTCATTTGCAGCGCCCTCACCCCAATCTTCCCTTCCCCTGTGCAAGTGTGGAGCCCTCAGTTCCACCTGCCTCCTACCACACTCTCTCCACACTCAAGTTGCAAGTCGCTGCACTGGTCCAAAGCAAAATCCCCAAACAAAATCCACGTAATACCTTTCCTTAAGGCCAACCAAAATGACGCAAAACACTGTGCAAACTCTTCATTGGGCTGGATGCTAAAACGAGGTAGGGAGCCAATCAGTTCTCCAGAACAGCAGCAACCAAAACCCATCTCCGTACCATCACTTGGCATACCGACTCAGAGCCTGAAGAAGAGTTCTACCTAACTCAAAAGCTCGCGCACTTTTTTTTTTGGGGGGGGGGAGTGTCCTTAATTAAAGCGACGGCGTGGATTTTCCTCTTGGCACAGAGGCCCTTTACACCTTTGCGCTGGGCCATTTGCCAGCAGGGGGAGGCCGGGCCAAAAAGGAGAGGCGGCCAAGAGGGTCAGGCGCCGACCCCGAAGGAGGAGGCCGGGGCTGAGGAGAGGAAGGTCACTCACATCCCCAGGGCGTCGGGGGCTACCGGCTTCCGCGTGTATCGCGAGATCATCCTCCCGCCTCAACGTTTCATCTCGGGCCTGGTCGGCGGTGCCGCCTGGCCGCCTCGGCCCTTGGCCGCCATGGCGACGCCCCGCCCCCCTTGGCCTTGCCCTCGTCCCCACCGCCGTGGCGGAAGCAACCCGAATGGCGGCGCGCGGCGATGAGGTAGCCCGGAGCGCGTGTCTGAGGCGGCGAGGGAGAGACGGGCTGGCGGGAGGGAAGCGGCGAGGGGGGCTCGAGGGGAAAGAGGAGCGGAGGGTGACGTCTGAGGGGGTCTTGTGATAGCTGAAAGGCTTTTGTCCCATCACAAGCCGCTTTCTTCTGAAGAAGACTGTAGGTGGTTTGCATAACTTCCATAAATGCTAGAATAGGTAGTACTTTGGGGGTGCGTTAAAGACTAACCAAGTTTTCTTTCAGGATAAAATTTGCGAGGATTTCTTCAGATGCGACGTGCAGATCCTGACTAGGCGGTTGTTTTAGGTACCGGGCTTGGGAAAGAAACAGCAGAGTGAAGAGGCCATGAAGTAAATGGTGAGATGCCCTTTTCCGGTCTAATCAGGGAAAACGCAGAGACCGTTTCACGCGTTTTGCTGAACCAGTGCCTGTAATGGGTGGGGTTGGGGTTAGGGTTAAAATGGCTTTAACAGTACAAATTCCAAGTCATTGCTCAAGCGGAGGCGGGAAAAGTAGTTTGGTATTTCTAAATGAAGATGCTGCTAGATGCATATTTGTTTGCTGCTAATGGGTCCTCTGGAAACCTTGTCTGAGGGAGCCAGTGTTTGTCACTTTCTTGTTCTTGTATAGCCATGGTTTTTCTCCCTGTTAGGATCAGCCAAAATAACAAAAAGTAGCATGCAAGGTTTTGAGTTCTCTAGAACAATTTTTTGCACCACTGCCCTGCCTGATGAAGAGGTCTTAGAACTCAAAAACATGTATGCTGTTTCGAGGGTCTTAATCAGAAAGTGTAATGTGGCCTTTTGATTGGATGTTAATTTGGAACAATATTGTTACTTATAACCTGTATCCAACAGTGTCTTCCGAATGTTTTCTGGGTGAAAGCAATTTTCTTATTGCTGTTGAATATGGTTTATGTGCAACATAAATGCCAATAAACACTGCCAAGGCCAGCTATGTATTTAGCATGTTTTTATCTTGTTTTTCCTCCAAGGAGCTATGGGCAGCATGTCTGCTTCTTTCAACCTGCTTTATCCTCACAACACTGCTGTAAAATTGGTTATGCTGAGGAATAGTGACTGGCTCAAGGCTACTCAGTGAGTGTGTGGATTTGAACCTTGGTTGTCCCCACTACACCACACTGACCAACTCTCTCTGGTGCACGTTTTCTGTATGCAGCCCCTCCCCCCTCCAGCAGGTTTATTCAGAAGAGGCCCTGACCTGGATAGCTCTGGATAGCCCAGTCTCATCAGATCTCAGAAATTAAGCAGGGTCCACTCTGGCTAGTATTTGTTTGGGAGATGGCTAAGGAATACCAGGGCTGTGACACGGAGGAAGGCAGTTGCAAACCACCTCCAAACATGCCTTGCCTTGAAACCCCATGTAAGTCACCTGTGACTTGACAGCAAAAAAAAAAAGGAGTTTCGTATGTACATGAAGGGGGATTTGCCTGTAGCAACAGATAATGGAAGTTAAGCAGGTTGAGCCTCCCAAGTAAACTCTCCAAAGAGAGGAATGCTTTGCAGCAACGTAAAGTCTTTGCTGGATATCCTCTTCCTACCCAGGAGATACCTTCAGCTCTCACCTTTATCTTCCAACTGATCTGCAGTATAGGCAAAAATCCAGGAAGTTGAAGGTTTCTGGCATGGAAATGGAGTTTTAGGACACTTTTCTTGTCATTTTTCAAGGCAGCGTAATCAGTTCAGTAGCAAGGGGGTCATTAGGAAGTTCCTTTATAGATCTGTTTTTGACGCCTTAAACAAAAATAGGGTGAGGAATGCTCTGGAGAAGAGTTTCTAAATTTGCCAGTGTAGATTAGCATTTGGTGCTGGAGGTGTTGTTGTGCATACCTTTGTGTAAAGGATTTCAGTATTTCTCTTTAAAGGGTGCCCAATTAAATAGAGAATGGAGAAGGAGTTACGCCTTGCAACTGTGGAAGATGCAGTGCAGTACCAGCTATTTCTGCTAACACCCAAACAAGAAGCATCCGAGCATCACCAAGAAATTCTTCAGTCATATATTGAAAAGATATTAGCACACTTTGCACCCATCCTGGTTTCCTATATCTGGCAAAACCAGCCATTTAATCTTAAGTATAAGCCAGCCAAAGGTAAAGATGTTGTCCTTGTGATCATTCTGTTCTAATGTTTCTAATGTGGAGAAAGGGTTCCCAGTTCTTCAGAAACTGGCAGAACATACAGGTGGTGATACTGTGGCAGACATTCTGATTATAGACACTATCCATAATTTTATCTCAAATTAATATTATTTCTGCAAACTCAGCTATGCACCAGACTGACATTCAAGGCAATGGAGTACGTTTTGGGGATACAATAGGAAAAGAAGGGTCATACAACAAATTATGTATATCAAAGGTTATTATACTTTACAAGATATATAAAACAGAAAATATTTCTCCCCAACATCCTCTTCATTATAATTTTATGTCATTTTCTATAGACTACATTAATCCATACTTCAAACATCTTAAATTTCAAAGTTCATAGCTAATCTATTTAGCAGATAGAGTATTAATTTCATCATTTCTGCATATTCTGTATTACATATTTCATCTACAAACTAGCTATAGCTTTTAATATGACCAAAATTTAAAGGAAAGTCTTTTGCGTATCTCACAATTAAAAATATAAGATATTTTTTGTTCAATAACGACTTCCTTCTACATTTGTATTCAAAACTTATTCTCATTCTGCTTCTACACTGTAATACATTTCTATGCGTTGCAATACATTTATATAATTTTTTTTAACTGTTTCTCATTCTAAGTTTGTCTCCTGTTTACATAATAGACACTACATCTCAATTGACCTGTTTCTCAAATAAGTTGTTAATTTTGCCATTATTGCATAATTGGCAAGTTTATTTCCCCATTCTTCTAGAAGCTTGGACAGAGGTCTGATTTCCATTTTGCTCAGTAAATTATTCTTGTCACTGTAACCATATAGTCAAATATCCCTTTCAAAATTTTTGGTAATTCGTTAGCTAATATTCCCAATAGCATACTCTTAGCTTCCATAGGGAATTAAAATTTTAATATGTTCTGCATTTTTCCATGTATTTCCTTCCAATATCTTTTTGCTTTTTTGCAAGTCTACCACACATGGTAAAAGGTTCCATCTGTATGTTGGCATTTCCAAGATTTTCCCTTATATTTTTTGTCTACTTTCTCAATATTCTTTGAAGTAATATACCATCTGAAAAACATTTTATACCAATTTTCTCTTAACGCCTGGGTGGCTGTGAACTTGATTTCTTTTTCCCATAACTGTTCCCATTGATGCAAAGGTATTTGCTCATCTTAATTTAGTAAAGCATATTGAATAGCATTAGAACACAGGTTTCAGTTTCTGCAGAGAAGATTGTGTAGTTGTGTAGCCCTTATTCAGGCATTTCATATAGTGTTTTAAAGGTATACTTTCTCCACCGTGTAGTCAGCATAGTTGCTGTTATAAAAAAGAAAACAAAGCCCAGCTGAATCAACTAAACTCTCTATAAGAGGAAATTGAGCCATCTCAGATAAGCACAGTTGTTCATTTTCCATTTTACTTTCCCATTCTTGCCCTATAAAACGATGAAAAAATAATTTAGTTTTAGTAATTTGTTTAGTTGATACTGAAACAATCTATACTATGCTGTCCCTCTTCTTTTCTAGGCGATATTCCTGCTCATATTGGCAGTCACACAAAATTTGGGGATAACATTGAAGATGAATGGTTCATTGTGTATCTTCTAAGAGAAATTACAAAGGAATTTCCAGAGTTGGCAGCCAGGTACTTACTCTGCAAACAACACTTTAGATATTAAAATCTGAATACTTTATACTACTTCCACAGTAACAAATCTGAATGTATGGTAGCCTTGCAAGAATATGGGTTCAGTTTCCTTTTTAAGCACCTTTCCATTATATTGATTAAAAAACAAAGATTACTCTGTGGGGTTTTTTAAAACAGTAACGAGCAGTGCAGTTGCCTCAAATAAGTATGTAATTTTAGTTTTGAATGATATTAATTATAAGATTTGACCGAAGTCATGGCAGCCATTTTTTGTCTGTATTGTCCATAACTTTATCTGGGGAGAAAAATGAACCAACAGTTGTGTGTAGACTGAGGTTCTGATTCAGTAAATTACATTGTGTGTTGCACTGTTTTGGAACTGGCAGCACAAACCCATTTTTGTCATCTTAGACCTATGCTGAAAGATTTTCATAATTTTCATAATAGGAGTGCAAGAGGATATTACTTCAAGTTTCAAGTTTAGTTTAGTTTCAAGTTTAGGGATATTACTTTACTTGTCCCAATATTGAACTCTCTGAATTAATAATGTAGGTCCGCACAGCCTTTTTACGCCATTGCTGTGTTGAGCATTTTAAAAAATCCCCAGAATTTGTGCAGAATGAAAGCATTAGCACAAATAGCCTTACAGTACAATACAATTAAGTGTATTCATTTAGAACCATCAACCATTGATGACAACGCAACTTGCTTCTTAACTAATTGTGTAGGATTGCAACTTTAAGCTATTTTATAATTCAGTTTGAAATGTATATGAAATGGGAACAGTAGTTTGTGTGAAAGTGTTCAGGTATTAGTGCCTCAGTGAATGGAGATAGAAAAAGCTGCCTGAAAGTTAACAGAGCAGGTTTGGTTTGGTTTCACTCTCATATCAGAAGATATTTCAAGTAAGGTTTAATTGATCATGGGTGATAAAGGGAAAGTACCAATATTATATTCAAGTGAATAGAGGTGTCCTACTTTAGATAAGGAGATCTGCACACAGAAGTCGACTTCTTTGTGCATAGAATTTGCTGGATCAGGAGCCGCAGGTGTAAACCAGATGTGTGCCCAAATGCCAATGTCTGTTCACATAGCAGTATTTTTAATTTGTTCTGCATCCTTAATCTGATACAGATACACAGCTAGAGCTGGATTGGGGCGGGAGTCCCTATTCATATGAGTATCATTTATTTGGATAGGGTGGATGATAATGATGGTGAATTCCTGCGGATAGAAGCAGCCGAGTACCTTCCTAAGTGGCTGAACCCTGAGAATAGCATCAATCGGGTAAGAGAGGTTTAACAGTGCTGGCTGCCAAAGCAGCAATAATGTAAATGATAAATTTTGTATATAATCAACATATCTAATTCTCAGTGTGGCCCCATCAGTAGATACCGAAATCCAGAGATTAGGGTCATGGCCAGACAAGACATATCTTTCTACAAAGCTGAGAAAAAGCCCCAGGTTTACAGAAAAATCTGAAATCTGAAAAGATATATATTGGGGATTGAACAGCACATATTTTGTTTAGCCTGTTTTATACAGAGCATATATTAAATTATTTCTGAGATTTTAAAGGTTATAAATTCTCCTGTGGAGGAGAAACTAGATCAGTGAGTTTTTTATAGACTGGTACCATTTGCCTTGACTGCCAAGAAAATATGGGGCAGAACTATGTCTAAGGGCTGATGTATTTTAATCGTATTTTGTGGAGGTGTTTGTGTGTTTTTAACATTATTGTGCTCTTGCTTTTGCCTTAGTTGTGTTATGTTCCTCTGTGTGCCCCCGTTGTAATGGTCTTTGGCCTTATACAGTGAATGTTTTGCGGCTGCTATAGCTTTAAGAAACAAATGCTCTCAATGGCCGTTGCTAGGCAGCCACAACTGTGTATTGCCAGCCTTCCTTTCTGTCAGTAAAATGCAGGGGAAGGAGAGAGGGTCGTTTCTTGGGTTGTTTTGACCTTTGAGAGATGACTTATCAGGGCCAGGCCTGACACAACTACAGGCAACTTGCCAGCTTACAACTTGCATGGCTCACCTGGGCCCAGCCACTTGCTTCTGTTCAACAGCAGCCACCCCACAACCTGTGTGGTATAGCAGTTAGAGGTTCAGACTAGGATCTGGGAGACCCAGGTTCAAGTCTCTACTCAGCCATAGAAGCTCACTGGGTGAACTTGGGCCAGTTATCTCAGCCTAATCTCCCTCACAGGGTTGTTGTGAGGACAAAATGGAGAAGAGAATTTCCAGGAGGAGGAAAGGGTGGAAAGCTGAAGACAGGGGAACAAATACAGGCAGGGGTGGCTGGTGGTTGGGAAGGAGAGAAGCGAGCAGGAAAACAGGAGAGGCTGTGGGGGCTTTCAGAAAAGGGAAAGGGGAAATGGGAAATGGGGGGGGGATGAGATGCCCCCCCACAAGTCCTTGCAGGTTCCCCTTTTGTATATGTATATTTCTCCTGCTGAGATACAGTTCGTTCTATGTGTGTGTGTAAGAAATGTACCTTTCTTTTGGTCAGGTGTTCTGGCACCATGGCAAATTGTGCATAATTCCACTAAGAAACTTTCCTGAAAAGGAGACTTTACTACCTGTTACCAATTCTACAATTCTTCAGGCACTGAAGTTATTATCTACCCATTCTGGGGACTTTATAGCTGCAAAATCTATTAGAGCAGCAATATATAAGCGCATCAGTGGGTAAGTGACCTGTTCAGAACTAATATTTCTGTTATTTGTTGCCTGAAATACTTTATACAAGTACTTTAGTATATATGTTAAATGGTCTGTTTCTTTTTTATGATTTAAAAAGCCATCTATTTTCATCACTAAACTGATAGACTCATGCAGGTGGCTTTACGGCGGGACCACTGCAAGTTCTGACGAGATTTGTCAGCTGTATTGTAACTGAGGGGCTGTAATCGTGGACAACCAGAGCTAGACTCATATGTACCTAGATTATCGCAGTGATCATTTATCAGACGTTTTAGTACAGCGTATTTCTGTCATCAGGTCTAGACAAGCTAAATGTTAGAGTTATGCAGAGGTCTACTCTTGGAGGGGTAAATTACTTTCTAAACTTTTGAACCACTGAGTGCAAGCCAAGGACCTAAGCCCCCTTGAAATAGACCTGAGTAGACCTGTTTAGGATTAGTGTCAGTCATGTATGGCAGAAAAGGGAGGAAACTGATTTTCCTTTTCCTTTGGCTAGGCAGATGTCTGTGCTAATCATGCAGACCATTCATCTTCACTGGTGAAACTGAGTCTTCTGCTTTAATCGCTCAGAGTTCTGTGCTGCCTTAAATATTCTGCTAGATCATTTTTGTTTTGCTTCATATAAGGAATTGTTTCATATAAGGAAACTGCTGGTCACGTTAGAACAATGTTACCATTATGATACAATTTTGTGCCACAGGTATCCTGAGAAAATCCAAACTTGCCTTCACCAAGCTCACTGTTACCTTCCAGTGGGCGCTGCAGCGGTACTGAAGCAATGTCCTGGTTTAGTGTCTGCAGCAGTCCAAGCTTTTTACCTGCGAGACCCCATTGACTTAAAAGCATGCCGCGTTTTCAAAGTGTTCCCTCCCGAAACACGCATAATGACTTCAGTAAGTGATGGTGCTACGCTGAGCCAGCTTTTTTACTAATTCTGTCACATAATCACATGTTGATCATGCAGTTTCATTTATGACTTTTGAATGCTGTCATGGGATCGGGTTCTTATGACACTACCTGAGATACAGAACTGGGATGCATTTCTGTGAGAAGCTCTCTTGATTTCAGCTGAAACTGTAGTGCAACAGAAGACTGAAAACATGTTATTTCATAAAATAACCAGGGACCAGGATCCTAATGGTCCTGCAGTTTTTTAAATACAGTGTTGTGTAGGAGTTACAGTGTTGGATCTGGGGCGCCTTGGTTCAGATCACTCTGGCCTGGCAGCTTGCTGGGTGACCTGGGGCCAGTCACGCTCAGTCTGACCTACTTCACGTGGTTGCAGCTGGGAATTTTAAATGATGGAGAGGAGAATGTTGTAAGCGGCTCTTGGTCCCTGTTGTGAGGAAGGTGGGGCCCTTGGTAATTTTTCACCTTTGAATGTATCCCCTCATGCTTTGCCGGATGACACTCCAAAGTTCAGGAGTTGTTTTCTGTGGCATCTGAGGTCTGTACAGGAGTCCCTGGGAAGTCTTGCTGAGTGAACGGAAGATTGCAGGCAGTCCTTTGGGATCAGGCATGACATTTCTGTGCATTCAGAAAAAGTGCCAGGATGCTGCAGTGTGAATGTAGCCCTGGTGAGCTTTATGTCATCGCATCTTGGAGCATTTGGTGAATCTGGATGCTGCATACAACATTTCTGTAGCTCACACAGGTCTTAGGATGCTGCTGCACTTCTGCAGAACCGCACCCCACTCTAGTTTCCAAAACAACTTGTAAATATGAGTAAAAGTAAATTCACACAGACGTGAGAATGACGCAAGTGTGTATAATTTTTTAAAAATGTGTTTTTTTCAGGTTACTTTTACAAAGTGTCTGTAAAAGGTGCAGCAGTCTTTCATACCAGACAGACGGAGTGGGTACTCACTGCCTCCTCGTTCACATCCTGACTACAAAGCATATGAGCTGGGCATGAAGTTGGTAAGCATATTCCCTTTATGTCGTGTTTCAAAGATAAGATTATGGTTGCCTGATATAGAAGTGTGACATGTAATGAATACTCATGAGATGTTTTCCTTATTTCATAATTGTGTTCACTTAGTTGACAAACCAAAGAGATTGCTGACTGCGTTTGGACATCACATCTCGTTGCTTGCCTTGCTCCTTCCTCCTATCACAATTTAAACCTTCCTGGTTTGGGAAGCCTTGAAATAAGTTTGAGTTTGCTGTAATGTTTGAATGCAGGTGGCTGGGCTGATTGGAGTTTATGGAAGCAGACTCCAGGGAAGAGGGGCAAGGAGAGGGCGTGAGCGCAGCGAACATCTCTGTCCGGGGTGTCAGAATGCAGTCCCTGTTGTATAATTGTGTCCCATTTAGAGTGTCCCCTGGTGCCTTGAGTGGAGAAAGAGAATTATTTAGACTTCTTTTCCAAAATCCTTTAGCATCTCATTTCTTTTATAAGCCATAGTGTGGGTTGTTGTTGAATGTTAGTGTGCGTTATCCCCCAAGAAATACAACTTATTACAAGTATGTTTTCAAGTCATTTCAGATGTATTGCTGCCTGAAAGTTTATCCCAACATTTAACAACTAGAGATAAACGAAACAAACATATTTTTGTTTCCTTCCTGCATGCCCTTACAGGCTCATGGCTTTGAAATTCTGTGCTCGAAATGTAGTTCGGCATTTCATGATTCTAACAAACATGCATCCAGTGGTCCACTGTGGGACAACTTTCTGAACAGTCTGAAGAAAAATAATTATTTTAAGGTGAAGTATTTTGTATTGATTTGAAAGCAAGCAAAACCAGTTTAGGCAATAATTTATCTAATCAGAAAGCACATTACAGATTAAACACCACAGTGTCTGCTATCGGACATTTGCCAAATCACTGTATGCCTGATGCTTGTAAGGCATTTGTTTGCTGCAGAACTGAGAATCTTTTCTTAATTGATCCAAAAGCTAGCCGAAAGGGAATCTGTTACCTTTGGCTAACAAGTGCAATCCTAAACAGAGTTAAGCCCTTCTAAGCCCATTTACTTCAGTGGATTTTCAAGGATGTTACTCTTCTTAAGATTGCACTCCAGTTTCCTGTGATTCAGCATTTTGGTTTGCTTTAGGGTCTTGTTTGTATTGGGAACATTCATAACTAAAACAGATCCTGAAAGTGGCTATTAGACAGACTTGTGACAGAAACCTTCCAGTGTATTTTTCTACTTATTTATAATTTTGATACATGTTCTCACCATATTGCAACAACATCTTCTATATATATCTATATCATTACACAGTTTATTCTATGCTGTAAAAATATTACGTGTTACATTGCAATTATTCCATTTTCTTTTGCTTGAGCAGTGGCTAAATCTTATGAGTTGAATCCCCTCATTTTGTTTGGCTAGTGCAAGCAGATTCCTTTGTCACCTTATACTGAAGGAATATGTCATTGCAACTAAATGGTGGACTCCCAGTATTGTAGAGTTCATGAATCCCCCCCCCCTCAGGCTCTCGTTATACTACTTGTAGATGTGCCATTAAATATCTCTACCAAAAATGGAATACATTAGAATACAGTTTTGTTTGTAATTTCATAGGGTGAGCTGGAAGGTTCTGCTCAGTACCTGAACAAATTGCATATGGCAGAAAATTATTTTCAGCAGACTGTAATCAATCCGCAAAGGTAGAAGCCTTGATTTTGCTTTCATAATTTCTAGACTGGTGTGTTTTGTTGACCCTTGCATGTTGTGGATCTGTAGAGTCCAACTCTATATTCCGCAAGCTAGATGGCTACAGAATCTTATTTCATGTTCAGGAGAAAGCATTTGCAAAAGGATGAAATTGTCTCATTCAGAAATGTTTGTAAATACTGATTGGAATCCAGACTGCTGCAAGCATGGAATGGAACTTTCCTGTAGCCGCCTTCTTGCAGGAGCCCATTGTGTGCCCTCCATAACCAGTGGCTGATTAATCTCGCTTACTCTTGTAAACTGATGTCTCAGGTAGAGGGAGGACTTTCCTTGCATCTGTTGCCCAAGATTAAACCTGGGCATGTTTGGTCAAGTGACTGTACCAATAAAGAACTGAACTGATTGAACCCAGGGCCTTCTTTGTCCAAAATGTGTTATTTTAGTGGTAAACTGTGGCCGCCACCACCTGACACTACACTTAGGTGAACAGGCAAAAATCAGGGAACACCTGGCGCTTGCCACAGAAGCCCTTTAGCTCCCCAGAACCTTCAAGAGTTGTTTTAGAACCAGTTTAAAATCACTTGAGCTACATTGTAATCCAGTTTAAAAATAATAAAACCACAAAATGTAACTGGGAATGGGCTGATCTGCATTTATTCTGGCTTGTAAATGTAGTAAAGTACAAAAAAGTTCTAAAATTTTCCTCAGTAAACTTTATTTAATTGATGTTTTGGGGGTGTGGGTTTTTGGGTTGTTTTGACAGTTCTGTTGTCAGAAGCCCAGGTGAAGAAATTCTCTCTATATTAAAAGCAACTAATTTGGAGGATTTTGGAAAAGAAGCATGCAGTCTTCCACCAGAGGATGGTAAGGACACAGAGGGAAAGTGCAAGCTCATAAACTGGGTATTCTGTAGACATCTTGCTTATTTACCGTATTCCTTTATCCTGTGTCTGCTGGGGTCGGGGTTCCCCAACATGGCGCCCTCCAGTTTTTCCTTTGGTGCCCATTGAGCTTTTCAAAAAGGTTGCAAGTTGGAGCTTGTTGTTGGCTGTCCCCATTCTAATGAAAGGGATTTCCATAGCTGCAATAGTTGCTGCAGCCATAGAAGCCCTGTTAAGCATCTGTACTTTCCTTAGTCATTGTGTGGCTCCATTCCCCCTTCAGGCTTTCCTTCTTGTTGTTCCCCAGTCTTTCTCCCTCTTTTCTTGGACTATCCTTTGTTTCTTTTTATTCTCTTATTTGAGAAATAAGCTTTCATACATTTTTTTTACCATAGAATTGTTTTTACAAACAGTTCCCACAGTAAAAATCTTATGAATATGGGAAGCCAGCGAAAATTTTAAATGTTATCTATGTCACCAGGAATATTTGCAAGTCAGAGAAGAGACAATACTGACCCTTATAGACTGGTGGTCTTACTCAGGATAAGACTACTTCATGTGTTCTTAGTAGAATAAAATGAGGCGGTGAGGGTGGTGGCGTGGGGTTTGTGACCTGACTGATGGTTGCTGCAAGCTTATTTTGCAAAGCAGAGAAAAAACTGTGTTCTGGTCTTAGAGTAGAGAGAGGGTAAAATGGAGGAAGGGAGAACGATGTTGGTAAGCTGCTTAGGGAGAAAAGCAGGGTATAAATATCTAAATAAATATTGGCTCGCTTAAGTATTTCCTTGCCTGTTCTGTCTATTCTGTTCCTCCCCACCACCCCATTATGACTTTTGTGACCATGGCTCTGTGTGAGTATAACATTTCCAAAGAGCAAACATTCAGGAACGGGCCACAGAATTGCATGCTGCTTTTTCACTTGTGAATTTCACCGTTGTGCCAAGTTTCATCATTGCATGTGACCTTTTGCTCAAGCTTGTTAAAATGACCTGGGCTATGTTCCTGACCCCGTTTCAGAACCCAGGTTTTAATCAGGAGAATAAGAGTTTAGCTGGGTTCTCTTAAATCAGATTACCTGTAGTCCTATGTAACAGCAGAGGCAGTAATTAGGCAAATTAGTATTCAAGAGGGGAGGAAGCAGTTCAGTCTCAAAACTTGTGCCTGATCTGTTAACCCTGGAGAAATTGTGTCAGTTGAGTGTGGGATTCAGCAATGCCACCACCTGATGACAGCCCCAAGTAGGCCTAATATAGTTTCTGAGCATCTAGAAATGTATTACTTAAGGAACTGGTGAAGGCAAATACACATTTTGTGGAGAAGGAGTTACGGACAAAATAAAGTTCAACAGAGGATCAAGCTGAAATCTCAGAACTCAACCTCTCATCCCCCGTTTTCTCTGTTTTCTCTTGCGTGCTCATTCATTTTTGCAGTTCAGGTTACATCAGTGGCTCTTGCAGGTCAAACTGAACATTGCCCAGAGGAATCAAAGACCAGTCACTATGTGTGTCTTTAAATGCTACAGAACATGTTGTGACTGTGCTGACCGGTTTGTGGCTGCAAAACAGACCTCTACATTTATATCCTGCCTCTGCCCTAGTTACTGACAGTTGTCTTCAGCCTCACTTACCTTCCAGGGTTCTTGTGAAAATAAAATGGTGGGGAGAACAACGTACCCAACGTGAGCTCCCTGGGAGGAATGGCTGGGGGGGCGGGGGGAGAAGACTAAATAGCCTCATTTTTAATGTTTAGAACACGAAAGTGGTGCTGATGTTTATCCTGGAAGCAGAAAAGAACTGGTATATATCCCTTTTCCTGCTGTCTCCACAGAGTGGTTACAACTTGCCATAACTAGTTCCTCTTATATATTTTGTCCACATTTTACACAGTATTTCAAAAGTCTTCACGTTGAATGTACAGCTGTTTTCCCCATCTTGCTCTTTCAGATGACGATTGGCTGGAGATCACTCCAGATGCTCTGGAACAGATCCTTAATGAGGCACGAGGAACCAATGTGTCTGCTTCTACTTCAAATGAGGAGGAACAGAACTATGACTTAACAGAGGTGACCAAAAGCATGAAGGCATTTATGTCTAAAGTATCAACACATGAAGGAGTGGAAGTGCCATGGTATGCATTTAACTGCCTAGTCACTTTAGGATTCCTAGTTTTGTAAACATTTCTGTACTACTGTGATCAGGTCAGCAAGTCAACTTTCCGCACAATCCTAGCAAATGTTTTGATGGCAAAGGCGAACTTCATATGTTCCCACAAAGATGAGAGAACTTGCCAATAATATTTAAAACACACCCACCCACAGGACACAGACAGGGAAAGGGTTGTGAATGGCTTATAAACCTTACATTATGGGTCTGGGCTCTGTGCATTTTTTCCCCCTGGGGGGGGGGTATTTTTTTAAAATTCTCTTATCAGTATAGTGAAATTGCTTTAACGCTATCATTCTGAATGCATATTGTGGATTCTTGCCAGCATTCATGAACAAAGCTTCCCAGGAACACGGGGGTTTTTTTTCTAAAGACTTAGACATGTTACTCCATTTTGGCAAAAGTAAGAGTTTTGTAGCAACTGAAAGTCTGAACTATTTATTATAGTCATGAGCTTTTGTAGGCAAGATCCTAGATCTGATAAAAGGACATGTCTGCTTATGGAAGCTCACACCATAATTGCGTTGTACGGAATCGCTGCTTTTGGATAGGTCACAGTATTTCTCAGATGCCATGATAATGTATACAAAAACATTCCAAACTTATTTTTCAGGACATCTTCTGAGGCTCCAGTCAGTTTTGACGTTGACACATTCACAGATGCACTACACAAAATTTTAGGTGAGCTTGCTTGGGCAGGGGCAGAGGAGAGTGTCTTCATAAAAATCTTGCATTGACACACACACCAGACACAAATAATTAACAACAGCTTTATTGGCTATTCATTTTTTTATGTCTTTATTGCTTTGGTTCTACTGTTCCTAGGAACAACTTCAGAAGAACTGGACTCAGATGATTTGGAAGAGGAAGAAGAGTTTGAATTCCTGGACAGTGATGAAGATCTAAAAACTGATAATCAAGGGGAAACGCCATCTCAGGATGACACAGTGGGAAGCCTCAAATCATATATGGATGAAATGGACAGTGAGCTTGCATCAACCAACATTGGGAAAAGCTTCACCACCCAGCCAAGAATGGTATGTTTAAGTGAGGCCGCCTTTTCTATAGCCAGTGAAAAGGGGAATGCTAAGCTTCTGATTTGCTTCTAAAATCTGCCCTTGCCTCTGCTTAGCAAGCTTGCATTTTCACCAGGATTTAAGTTTAAAAGGAAACTATATGTAATGCTAACAAAAACAACATGAGTTTCTGTTTCTCTGCATTTGTTACAGGTTGAGCCTGGTAAAGGGTGTTCATCTCAAAACACGGACAGTGATTTGAAAGATGATTTTGGGGCAGGAGCTGCTGACTTGACACCTGTGGATATAGATCTCAACCTCGTGGCTAATTTGCTGGAATCCTATACCGCTCAAGCTGGACTAGCAGGACCAGTCTCCAATATTCTGCAGAGCATGGGGGTTCACTTGCCTGAAAATACAGACCACAAGCCTCACTAGTAGTTTGAGGATGCGGTAATCTGGGCTCATAATTTAGGATTACACTGTTTTGACAACAGCAGTACCCCAAGAAAGTTTTTTTTTAAAATGAGGGATAAATGTTTCAAACTGAAGCTCAAGTGCTTCACTTTGCAGGCAGCTTAAAATATGCGTGAAAGTGTTCATTGAAATCTCCCGTGATCCTTGTGGAATCTCTTTTCTAAATATAGTCTGCTGTTGCCATGATTGTATTTGTATACATTTAGTTATCCTGATTTTTTAACAAGATAAAGAAAAATTGACTCTAAAATATTTTCTAAAAGCCTTTTTATCTCCATTAGAAGATACACAGACATTTCCTTGCTATGTTTTCTTCTCACCAGTGGCTCTGAGCCTACCAGTAGTATGTTTCTCTGGTGCCGAAGGCAGTACAACAGTACAACAGCATCTGTCACCAGCAGAAGAGGAATTGCTTTAGAGGAAAACATGGGTGGACAGAACAGAATGGTAGGATCCAGCCCACTGTGACATTCTTTACATTGCAAAGTCCCAGAAAATTCATTGTTTGAAATAAAGAGTTGTGTTTTGAGTTACCTGCAGGCACCAACTGATAGAGGGCATTCTGTAGAGATTTTTTAGTCTACCCATGTTTATTTTGCTTTCCAGTTACAATACAAATAATTTAAAGTATTTAAAGCGTAAAATTGCTAAATTCAGAAAGTATTAGTGTTTTTTTTAACATAGAGGGTCCTTCGCATTTCTTTACAATATTACATAAGTAGGGGGGGCCTAAGCGGATACAGGAAAAGCGCTGCTTTATTTTAGATATTAATGAGATCTGGCAGGCATTACTCCTGTAAACAATGATCTGTAAACAATATATGATCTTAAAATACCTTCATGCTGTGCTTTCCATCTATGTCAGCGTTAGAAGCTAGAAGGGTACAGAAATTCTGCAGGGGCTGAATTGGCATGCTGGCATTGGAACTGCCCATCAGCAGGAAGCAGGAAGGTCGGGCACAGGTTAGCCCAAAATATGGTTTCTTAGCCAGCTTTTGCCAAATCAGGTTTGTCGTACCAAGCCAGTTTCTCAACGGCTAATTCTATCATCTGCCAAAGGATGTTGGAATTTGCCAGACTGAAATTTAACAAATTTATTTTAAAATTACTGACAGCCTGTAAAAGTGTAGCAAGTCAAAGCAAAAACTGTTGCTTTCCAAAAGCCATTTTTTGTTTAAATATTAGATATTGTGAACAATTTCCACTGGGGGGGGGGGTTTTTTGGTTGATTCATTTCTCCCACTGTAGAGGGCTGTCTCCTCATGCAGTTCCTAGGGGTCCCCTACCAGCATTGCAAGGGTCATTTTGGACTGTATGGTGGACATGGGGGGGGGGGGGGGGGGGGGGGCAACGACAGGGAAGTCCCATTCCATGGATAAATTCCTTCCACCAGCAGAGATTTACTGCAGGTACTAAAACACTGTTTTGAGTTTCAGAGTGGTGCATCTGATAAAAAGGCAGCTCAGTGATGAAAACTTATGCCCTGATAAATGATAAGCTGCTACCATATTCCTTTCTGGTTTTCTGTGATTTTGTAACCAGGACATGATTGCCCTCCCCCCCCCTCCAATCATTACGACTTGAATTGTCACTTTAGGTTTTTAGTTAAACTGCTTTTGTCTAGCTTTTTACACAAATCAGTGTTAAACTTAGTTGACTATCTATATACATAAACACACACCTTGTAATGTACATATTATATCAAAAACCAAACTTAGGAGGATATCTCTGGGACACTTCTGTACCAACCCCCAGCAGGTCCCCCTCACTCTGTGCTCAGGCAAACAGCCAGCGAGGCCCAGCCCTGCTGAGAAGCTTCAGAGGAAGTTGTTTTGGTTAGGGAACCCCCTTCCCCCAGCAGGAAACCCTCACTGTTCCTCAGCCCCCTCTTAAGCAGGGTTCAGAGCCTTTCCCTCTAGTAGACTACCGCCACCTGATCCCTGCCCCCTCCACCAATTTGATGCCAAGAGGAGTATCCAAACTGGGGCTGCTTCAATAACATGAACCACAGCAAGCTGCATAGGTAGGAATCAAGGCAACTGTTTTCTCTTAACAAAAGTTTTTTATTTAAAACTTGAGAAAATGCAGGCTACAGGATTGCGGTGTAGACAAAGAAACAAAACCGGGAAAGATTGCTAAACTTCTTGCAACTTACAAATCCTGAGCATCTGATCTCCCTTCCCTGTTAGGAGATTCAAATGGGTATATCTGTAAAGAGCAGGCTGTCCTTCACACTCCCCACCCCCCATGGTCAAACACACCCACACACAAAAGGGACAACTACTTTTCTGTTCTCCCAATCACCTGTGTAAAAAGTTTTTAACCAATCTGGGTCTTAGGTTTTGGCAGCAACATCCAAACAGCTAACAGAGAGGTGCTACCATATTAAAGAGACCCCATTTTCCAATCCTGGCTGTGAAAACTATGCCTATCCTGCAGGATGAGGTTACCTTGAGCCCTGGTAGCCCCACCAACACTGGTCAGTCTCCATAAACGTCATCCCCTTCCGGCTCTCACCCATGACATCTCAGATGTCATTCTTGCTAACATTTTGAGTTCTTATAGAACATACTATGTATTTCTTAAGCAGTGGTATGCATTGCCTAGACTTTTAACATTATGCAACAACATTCTGAAAATTCAGCGTTCCAGCATCAAATGCAAGTTTTACAGCTTATTACAGAAAACAGCATCAGGCTAATAGGCATTCAGATATAAAGTTCTTCCCCCTGGAAATGGTTTTTATTTATAGAATGACAAGCTTCTCCCCTCTGTAAGTTATGCTGTAGGCTTGAGAGGTTTTTTCATTGTGCATTTAACATGCTTTAGTATCCTTTGGAATTTTTTGCTTTTTTCCTGTTGGACTAGCTCTTGGCCCAAGGAAGGGTCACAACTCCCACACAGAGAATTTTTGCCACGGAAGGAAGAAGAAAGCCTTCACAACTAAGTTCCAAGCCCGCCTTTCAGTTGGAACTGAGCAGGTCCCTGGAGAGAAGAGGGTTATGTGCAAACAAAATACATATCACAGCTGCTTGTAACTACCATCAAAATATCCAGAATGGTTCGTGCTTAATCGGAAATGTAACTTAACTTCCATCGTGAATTGCTATTGCGTTTTGTCACGGAGGAAAGACATTTTAGCTGTTTGGAATGATGGGTTCCACATTTACTTGTAAAGGGGAAGAAACCTTCAATCCTCCCACTTTTTCAGCCAAGGATCTCATTTGGGTCACTTCATCAGACAGTAGTTACTACTACATTGCTGTGTGACACCTGTCTAGTGAACCTTCTTGGAGAAAGAGTAATTGCTGTGCCTTCCACATTCTGGCTGATAAGCAAGCAAAATTTTGACCTAAACCTGAACTCTCTACAACTGGTTGGGCTTCCATCTGAGAAACTATTTAAAAATTAGACTCCACTTTTTTGCAAAATAAAACAGCTTTTGATCTCTGGACTTCTTGCAGAAGTCCAATCAATACTCATTACTGTTCCATTGCCACAAGCACCCAGCCCTCCAATGAGCCAGGATTTTTTTTGTTTGGGGGGGCATTTAAATTTTTAAGTAGGCAGTTAAGTTACAGTTAATTAAATTAATTTGAATGCCTATCTTTAAAGGAGGAGGCTCTGAGCCAGTTTCTAGCCCTTCTTTTCAAGGAACAGGGCAGTGAGCGCATCAGTTCCTAGGGAAAAAACAGCTCAGAGAGCATTTAAATGCCTTTTGAGCTCCCTTCCATGGGACAAGAAAGCTTAGAAAGGCACTCAAGAGTGGTACCTTCAGCACTTCTCCAATCCCCATGAGCCTTTGGGAAACATGCAAATTAATTTTGGTATTGAAGGTACCCGACTCTATGGGGTGGTGCTCATCTCCATTTCCAAGCCAAAGAGCCAGCACTGTCCAAGGACTTTTCTGTGTGGAAGGGAACTCAAAAGGCAATTAAATGCCCTATGAGCTGTATTTTCCCAGGTCCCATGATGCCCCCCCAAAATAAAAAATTCCAAAGAGGCAGGGAGAGGGAAGCCTGAGGGCAAGCCGTGGTGGTGCTCTCACCCTGGCTGTTGCCAGCAAGGGGGGGCGTTTCTCCTCAAAATTGTTTTTAGCATGGTTATTTGGGGGGTAGGGCCCCCAAAATGCCCCACTGTTACATACAGGCTTGGCCGTCGCCCCCACTGGCTCTCAAACTGAAGAAGAAATTTTGTGTATAAAACTTGGTTGGTCTTCGTCCACTGGACTAAAAATGAGGACCTGTGCGTGCATACGAAAGTGGATCCCTTGAATAAACGTTTGTTGGCCTTAAAGGTGCCCCACTGGACTCAAAATCTGTTCCACTGCTTCCCACCAACACGGCTGCCCAACAGAATAAATAGCTGTTCAACCAACTAGATATATTCAGTGAATATCATTTAACTCTGCAGTTTTGTATACCTGTAGCACTTGACCACTGCTTGGAAGAAAATCCCCAGGCAGAAGGAGAAGGAATCTGGGTTGCTGGAACTTTTTTGTTTGCACAGAAAAATGTAGTTCAGATGAAGCAGCTTTTTAGCGTCCAAAGGAAATACATTTTTATCTACACAGTCAACACCCATCATAAGATAACAAACAACAGAAGCTGCAGTGGAATTAAAAATAACCCCAACTGCTATTCTTGCAGGTCCTTAAAAACCAGAACTGTGGCAAAAATAATAAGCATTGCCAGGGTCAATGGCAACCTCCGCTAATTTCTGTTGGAAGGCCTGAATGCCACTCCAGTGCAAGCAAGGAGGAAGAAAAAGGAAAGAGGGATGGTCCACCCTTGTGTGCCAAGGGAGAGTGGCATATGATAGAAACTCTAGATTATGAATTTGTGATTTTGGGCTTCTTTGAGCAGGGGAGGGCTTTTTAAATGAAATTGGAATGGACTGGCATTTGCATTTTTAATCTCATTAATAAATTTACAGATACTGGAGAAACGGCTGGGTTTAATGTGATACGTTTGTAGGCCAAGGAAGTCAACTGGAAAACAATTCCTGTGGAGAAATATATGTGGAAAATGTTACACCAGAATGAAAAGTCCCCATATATTTAGCAAGGAAAAATTCCTGGGCCGAAACTAGTACATCCATAAATTTTGACTTTAAAAAGCAATTCCCAAACTCCACAGCACTAAAAGCAGGCCTGCTGTATCTTATGAACCCAAAAGATCATTTCATGACTATGCAAAAATAAAACAGCCACACTCTTCCTACAAGTCCCTATATCCATGGCCTGACTGATTCTCACACAGCATCTGCTTTCAGAATGTTTGTTCATCCTTTAATATCATAAAACATCCCCAGTCTCCCACACTATTCCTTTACCTATGTGCACATGCATGTTTGCATATAAATCAGGGCTGTGACCAAATTTAAGGTGTTGATTCCTGGCAGGAATTTTAATTCACTGATTAATTCTGCATATGAATGAATAATGGTCCTGAAGAAAACAAGCAGACTATTACTAGATGACACCCACAAGCAGGTGCAGGCACCATCTTCAAATAGCAGTGCCATCTTGCCAGCCTGAAGGAAAATAAAACAGGAGTCCAGTGGCACCTTAGACACTGACTCTACTTATTCCAAGATGGGTAGCTGTGTTTGTCTGTAGCAGTAGAAAGGAGTAAGGCTGCAGTCACACACGCCAGAAGATCCGACATACAAATGCCCGATGGATCAAAAGGGCGCAATCGGACAGCAACAACTGGGAAGCATCCTGGAGCTGTCGGCAACCTGTGCTGCTCCGCTGCAGAAGCAGAGTAAAAAGACACCGGAGAAAATCCAGTAGTAAACGACTTGCGACGGGCCACAGACGGACTTCCCCCTTCTGATCGCACAACCACACTTCTGAGCAGTTGGGATGGTCTGATCAGGCCATCCCAGCTCAGTGCTGGTTCCCCCCCCCCCCTTCACAGTATGCGCATCATCGCATACCCATAGGGGGCCCTCAGTGCAGAAGTACGATTTCTCGTTTATGTGAATGGGAAACAAATGGCAAAAGAAGAAAGATTCACCCACAGTTGCATCTGATCACACAGTAATGGGTTGCGGCCACAGCAACTAAGGGCTGTATGATCTTGCAACTGTGGGTCAAATTCCTCTGCAGGGAATAGCCTCAGGTGGCGCGTGTGACCGCAACATAAAAGTCCAGTAGTGCCTTAAAGACTAACAAAATTTGTGGTAGGGTATGAGCTTTTGTGAGTCATTGCTCACTTCTTTATTTTGTTAGTCTTTAAGGGGCTATAGGACTCTTACGCTTTTCTATTCCAGCATGAGCTTTAGTGAGGCTCAGCTCACTTCCTCTGATACAATAAAGAGAAAAATCATGAAATTTACAGAAGTAGAGGTGACGGGAAGGAAGAAGTTGAAAGGAAGGAGTTGGGCAAAGAGAGGCCTGGCATAAGTCAGATATGATTGAACAGTTGAAAGGGGTTTAATCTGTTATACATAGCGTGATGAGGGAGATCAGATTCTGACCTGCCTTTCCTAAGGCATCATCTGCCACCAAATGTTTTTAACAACTTGTACTGCAAATATTTAGACTGGGAAGGAGAGCAATGAAGGATTCTTAAGTGTAAGGATGTGTTGCTGGTGACCAAGATCAAGTTAATTCATACTACAGTATTCCCCACTACTATGGAGGGGTGTGAAAGTTAAAGAGCAAAGAAAGCTGACAGGAAGAAAGTTGATTCATTTGAAATGTTGTCTTGGAGGAGAGTTTTACAGATCCCATGTACTGCCAAAAAGACTAAAAAGTGGGTTCTAGATCAAATAAAATCCAAACTCTCCCTAAAAGCTAAAATGACTACAGTGATTTGTAATATGGTCACATTAAGAAGACACAAGAGTCACCGGAAAAGACAATAATGCCAGGAAAAGTTGAAGGCAGCGGGAAAAGAGGAAGACCCAACAGGAGCTGCATTGACTCAATCAAGGAGGCCACAAAGGCCCTCAGTTTATAAGGCCTGAGCAAGGCTATTAACAGTAGGGTTTTTGGCGGTCATTAATAACTTGGCATAAGTCAGAAGTGATTTGATGGCACTTACACACACTGCAAATATTGGTTATAACTTCTCCTCAATTAACTGGAAAGGATTTAAATTATTTATTTAATTTACACCCCGCCCTATCCCACAAGTGGGCTCAGGGCGGCTTACAACATCAGATTCATAAAACAATAAAAGCTGTAAAACCAATAAGACAACAGATGTCACAATAATAAACAATAACAGAAAGGACCCATACCTCCTGTCAGGAAAATAAAAAGCTCCAGTGCCCAAGTACTGTTATCTAAAGCAGCAGGGCCCTGGGAAAGGGCTGTGAACAGGGGAGGCCAGAATGGTTGGACTGTCTGCTGCCTCAACTGAAAGCCTGGCGGAAGAGCCTTACAGGGGCCCTGCGGAACTGTGATGGGTCCTGCAGGGCCCCAATCTCAGGTGGGAGCATGTTTCACCGGGTTGGGGCAAGGCCCAAAAAAGCCCTTACCCTGGTTGTGGCTAAATGGATGTCCCTCAGGCCAGGAACCACCAGGAGGTGCTGATCAAAGGAGCGTAAAGCTCTCCAGGGCTCATATGGGGAGAGGCAGCCCTGCAGGTATGATTACAATTAAAGGATTTCAGTTACTCATTACCTGCACATGTCAGATGTTGAAAAGAGCATTTGATAAAAAGTCCAAGAGTCTGACTTCTAACAAGTCATATAAAAATCCTAAATCTAAAAATATATTATCTATTAAATGTGGATGTATATACTAAGAAAGGAAAAGATCTGAATATTCATTTATTAATTGAGATGAATGGCAACATATCTGGCATAATGTTACTCCTAAATTAATCTGAGTTTAAAAGACACCCCCCCCCCCCCCGCAGCCTTGGGTCTCCAGAACAATGCCTTTTGTTGAACCAGGCTGTGAAAGCCATTGTGACAGGCTCCCACATTTAAAACTCTGCCCCTGCCAGCTCATCTGTCAGATGGCTGATGACACTAGCTGTGTGCACTAACTGTCTTTAGCTGTTTTGCATGTCTTTCACTTCATTTTGGTTTTCCTTTACTTGACTTGGAATTGACTTGGACTCTTTCTGTGTGTGAGAATAGACAGACATATATTTGGAGATGCTTCAACTTGTGAAAAACCTCAAGGGGCGCTTCATGAAGAACAGAGTGAACCCGGCCTTTGACGACATGGAGACTGGCAGGGAAGGAGTCAAATCTATTGACATGGCAGAAAAGAGGCTTCCGCGTATAAGAAACCTCATGGGTCACTTCAGGCAGTACAAAGTGCACCCTGCCACTTCCAACCCTGAAGAAGAAACCCCTGCTGGAAAATACCAGGCATAAGGAAGAGCAAAAGGAATCCCACACAACTTCCAGAGAACATCTGCAACTGCTGCAAGGCTTTTCAAGAGATAGCCATAAAGACTCTGCTTGATCTGCCCATGACCAAAGAGCAGCTGACCGAGGCAATTATTTAAATTCTCACCTCCCTTCAGTCTTCTGATACACAGTCATATCCTGATCTGGACACTTTTTAAAAATCAAGATGCTGGGGCAAACATTGAATGCAGCAAGATGAGCAGGTGCTAGAAGAGACTTGACTTTGACTTGGGACACTTTCCGTGTGTGAGAACAGACAAACATATATTTGGAGATGCTTCGACCTGTGAAAAACCTCAAGGGATGCTTCAGGAAGAACAGAGTGCACCCAGCCTTTGATGACTTGGAGACTGATGGGGAAGGAGGCAAATCTACTGACATGGCAGAAAAGAGGCTTCCGCTTATAAGAAACCTCATGGGCCACTTCCGGAAGTAGAAAGAGCACCCTGCCACTTCCAACCCTGAAGAAGAAACCCCTGCTGGAAAATACCAGGCATATGAAAGACAGAGCAAAAGGAATCCCACAGAACTTCCAGAGAACATCTGCAACTGCTGCAAGGCTTTTCAAGAGATAGCCATAAAGACTCTACTTGATCTGCCCAGGACCAAAGAGCAGCTGACCGAGGCAATTGTGCAAATTCTCACCTCCCTTCAGTCTTCTGATACACAGTCATATCCTGATCTGGACACTTTTTAAAAATCAAGATGCTGGGGCAAACATTGAATGCAGCAAGATGAGCTGGTGCTAGAAGAGACTTTACTTGGAACCTGACTTGGACTTCTATTGCAAATTTATACATGCCCAAAATGGAAGCAGAAATCATTTTAAATCTGGAAAAGAATCCCTATTTTGAGCAGGTGATTATGATAAGGAAATACATTGATGATTATTTCCTTTATATAAAAATAGTGAGACCTTAGCTCAGTTCTGTGGCTGGTTGACTTCAGTTGATGCGAATATAGTATTCACTTGGCTGCATAGTTTGAGAGAAACTAATTTTCTGGATACCTTGGTGTATAAAACCCAGGACAACAGGCTGGCAGTGAAGACTTATAAAAAAGCTACTGACAAAAATACTTATCTTCATTTTCATTCTTATCCTGTACATTTACGTCACAATGTGCCTTACACAACCCTGGTTCCCTCCTTGTTTAGACAAACATTTTTTGTCTGGCTTTAGGACTAAAGGCCCTTTTAGGATATGTGATTTCCTTTTTAATGGCAAAATTAGCTCGCAACAAATAGAATGGAAGTATGGTACCTCACTTTCATGGCTGTCATTTTTCCAGCTTCATCATATGTTAGTGAGCATCAGTGATACGTCAAATATCCACAGAGATTTGACGTCCTTTGAATGCTTCTTGAAAAACAAGGTCAGGAATTTAAAGGATTACTGGCAAAAATATACCATCTTTTGAATGAGAAAACATGGACAAATCTTTCTTCGATCCAGTTGGCTTGGCATAAAGATTGTGGGATGTTGTATTCAGAAGCACAATGGAGTCAAATTTGGTCTTCCTGCATGTTCAACAGTAGGTCTATAAATTTAAAGCTGCAGCATTTTAAATTATATGCGAGGTGGTATCTTACACCCGATCGCCTGTATAAAAGTAAATTCAAATCAATCCCAACTTGTTGGAAGGGTTGTAGTGCAATAGGAAATCTGGTGCTTGTCCCAGAATTAGGGGGTTTTTTGGAAAAAAATAGTGAAAGTGATCAAAGCAATCACTACGTATGAAGTGCCAAACTCACCTGCTTTGCTTCTGTTGCACTACTGCGATTGTCACGTCAAATGACAGAAGTTATTTCAATTTCACTAATGGCTGCTAAGAACTTAATCGCCTTAAACTGGAAATTAAACAGAATCCCTACGATAGCTCAATGGAGGACAAAGGTATGGGATATGATTGTCTCAGATAAAATTGCAATGCAGCTCTTACCACATGATAACCCCACTCTTGAAAGTAATTTCTTGGGAAAATGGTATGTTTTCTTTTGAATACATCACAGCTCGTCAACCACCAGCTTTTGCCTTACCATAAAAATATAAAGACTTTACTTCCTTCTAGTACAAGATTGATTCTATGTAAGTTAATTTTGTTTAATTGTATTGTATTGCTGTTTGAAGTTTTGTATAATTTTATTTTTTTGTTGTATTCATATTTTAAAAATTCAATAAAAATTGTTAATTGCGCAAAAAAAAAGTGTGCCTTACGGCCAGTTTCTAAGAATAAAGCGTAACTGCACACAGCAGGAGGTATGCATGTGAAAGTAAGGAATTAATTCAGAATTTCACCACTAGAGAGTACCCTATGAATATTATTGAAAAGGCAGAAGTGAGAGCTAGGGAAGTCTCTAGAAATAGTTTGTTGACCAACAAAATGAGAGTAAAAAATGGGAGTATTAATTGGGTTTTGCAATACACACCCTTGGCTATGCCCATTAAAAGGACTGTACAAAGGTTATGGAATTTGGTGGAAGATATCCCAGGGTGTGGCAATTCCCCTGTAGTCGGCTTTAAGAAAACTAAAAGCATAAAGGATTTATTGGTGCGTTCCAACTTCAGGAGACATGTAAATGACAGGGCACTTCCCCCTAGGCACCATAAATGCTTGCGTTGTAAAACTTGTAATTTAGCAATGGAGGGGGATGTGAGTAATCTTCCCTGTCAACATCAGATAAAACTTTCTAAGTTTTCAACATGTTCAACTGGAAACGTAATTTATTTAATCCTATGTTCCTGTGAATTAATTTATATCGGACAGACATCTAGACCTATCAAGGTGCGTATCCTTGAACATATTTCATGCATTAAAATATTTCTAAGGCTGCTTTAACTGAACATTTCAATCCTAAGAAACATAAATGTGACTATTTTAGATAGACTGTGCTCTTTGTGGCGGATAAAACTGCTAATGTACAGCAAGTTCTCCTTCAGGAAGAGGCCAGATGGATTCATAAACTTAATTCTCTTACACCTAATGGGCTAAATGCTGAATTGGACCTTAGTTGTTTTTTGTAAGGTTGTTTGCTTGTTTAATTTCTGTGCAGCATAATGTTTTCTCTATTGTAAGATCATGTTGGTTTTCTATTGGTTTCTTCCTTTTGAGAAATCTTTTTGAAAATGGGTGTAAAGCAATCATTTTCTTGTGTATAAAATTATGGTGGTTTCTTAAATGGTGTTCTTTTCACCCTGACTTTCTTGTTCCTGGTAAGAAAGTTTTGTTTTGTTAAATGGCTTGACTGTCGGGATGGTAGCAATTACTGATGTATTTGAAATGGTAAAAGCTTGTAAAACCTCATTTGGTTTTTCTGCTCCTTTAGATATGTATATGGGCTTTAGATATGTATAAGTAGGAAGAGTGATTTTGCATTACACACTAATGGATTTGATGAGTTTTACTATGAGATACTACTAGAGAGTTTGTCAAATGGATTAATGTTGTTAGTATGTTATATAACAGTCAGTTGTTTGTACAGCCTTGTGTTATTCTCTTGCTAATACTAATAATAGAATTATATTTTTGTAATTAAATATAGGTATTTCAACGCCACCCACTTTGATAAAGTTATACACAAAACAAGATACAATATGCATGGTTCGTTGGTGTTGATGGCGTTTGAATTGCTTCCAGTAAACTGAATATTAGAAAAAGAAATTTCTAGTCTTTGGAGACTTTTTTGGCATAATACATCACGGTTGTTTGCTTCTTCTCAACATGACCAAAGAGCAGCTGACCAAGGCAATTGTGCAAATTCTCACATCCGTTCAGTCTTCTGATACAGTCATATCCTGATCTGGACCCTTTTTAAAAATAATGATGCTGGGGCAGGTGTTGAATGCAGCAAGATGAGCTGGTGCTAGAAGAACATCTCCATTTTGCTGATTACCCTCCACTTCTTCCTTCTTTTCCCAAAAGTCCCTGATCTGGACCCTTTTTTAAATCAAGATGCTGGATTGATTGCAGCAAGATGAGCTGGTGCTAGAAGAACTAGTGCTAAAAGAGCTGGCGCTAGAAGAACAACTCCATTTTGCCAATTGCTCTTCACGTCTTCCTTCTTTTCCCGAAAGTCCCTGATCTAGAACCTTTTTTTTTTTTTTTTAAATCAAGATGCTGGGGCAAGGGTTGATTGCAGCAAGATGAGCTGGTGCTAGAAGAACTGGTTCTAAAAGAGCTGGTGCTAGAAAAAGAACTGCATTTCGCCAATTGCCCTCCACTTCTTCCTTTCTATCCCTAAAGTTTAGACCCACCACCTACATACTAGATCCAATTTCCTCTTCTTCTTCTCATTGATATTATACATTATTATAATTATCAATCATGATAATTATCATAATCATTGATATTATTCATTTTTATATATCATTATTCACTATTCATTATTATTATTATTCATTGTCATTATTATTAGCACTATTCAGTATTATTATTCATAATCATTGTTATTATTGTATTATTGTTTCTGCTTTTAAATTACATTTTAAAATGTCAGAAAAAGAGATTTCCCCCTCCCCCCAAAAAATCTTACTGCAGTGGTATCTAAGTCCTCCAAGACTAGCTAATACGTATGCAAACAAGGAACATAATTGTTGGAAATATAATAGGTTAAAACCTGATTTGCGGCATATTTTTGGACAGCCCCCCAAATCTAATGTTTTTGCCAAAAGGTAGTTCAATTTATTAATGAGATGTTGGGGAGTAATATTCCTTTGGAACACTGCTGGCAAAACTGACGTCGTTACTGGGTGCTATGGAGTGATTACAGACATATTAGATTTCAAAGAAACAATTCTTACCATTTGGATATTATTGCTTTTTGGAACAACAAGGTGCTAGATAGAGCCGTTTCATTTGTCTTATGAATTAATATAATTTGTTTCATTTTGTTTTTGTCTGTAATGTCTAAATGTACATTTGTTAATAAAGACACACACCTCCGCCCTTAGAATTTATCTCCTGGATCTGTGAAGGGATGTACCATTTCACATTCTAGGAACATCACTTAAAGGTATTAGATCAGAGCAGGGGTCATTTCGTAGAAAAAGAGGTGCAGGAGCTCATTAGCATAACTCATTAGAATAACTTTTTTGCATATGCCACACCCCCTGGCATCACCAGAAGTGTGTCAGAAGGCAACACCCACCGCTCAGGCTCCACTGGACTGTTTTTGGATTGCTATCTATTGGGGGGGGGGAACATGCAGAGGAGGGAGAGCTTGTACCTGAATAAAATTTGGTCTTAAAGGTGCCACTGGACTGTTTTGGACCGGGAGGGCGGGCTCTGCAACTTACCTGGCTGCTACTTGCTCTGACTGAGGGCTGCTGGGAGCAGGGTGTGGGGCTTATTGCATGCGCCCACCCCCTGGGGTCTTTACTGCCGGAGCCCTGCTCCTGCAGGAAATGACCCCTGGATCAGAGACTATTCAACGGGAAAGATGACAGGTTGTCCCCTTCCACTTCCTTTTGTTCCTGCCATTCAGCAAAGCACAGCCCTTACTGTCATTGCAAGCAGATGGCAACCCATCCCCAAGGATGACCTAGACCCACTTCAACCTAGCAGGAGGCACACTCTGGAATCTGAAGCTGCCTTGGTTACCCTGTTGCCCACTAGAAAGAGCGGGGCCCTTTTAATTTCTCTGGACCTGTCAGTGGCTTTTGATAATATTGACTATGGTATCTTTCTAGCTCCCCTATCAGAAATACAAAGGAGAAATTGCATCCCAAAGATTCCACTCACAGGTAGTTGCCAGAAGGTGGGGCTGTGAGAGTTTGGTTTGGCTTTGTGGCAATTAGGGGTGTCAACCGAAACTGGTTCTTATCTGGCCACGAGGAACTGGTGTGACAGAGGGAACAGGAGGCTGCTGGGGGGGTGGAGTGGGAGGAGCCACTCCAATTGTGACCAGCACAGCAGAACAACTTCATCTGCAGCAGTCAAGCAGAACCCCTTCGCTTCAATGGCAGGCTCTCTGATAAACTGGGAACCATCGCATCCGCATTCGCTGTCAGCTTTCATGTTAGTTTTTAATGTCCCACAAAACTCCATTTGTGCTGAAAGAGACTGACATGGCTGTCCTTTGGGCATAATCAACCAAGTAAATGAAACAATCCTGAACGTTGTGAAATGTTTACAGCAGACTGTAGTCCCAGATATCTTGCAGGATAGGCCCACAAATTCATAGCAACCCAAGTCCTGATTGGTCCAAATGCTTCAACAGGACTGAGAACTGGCAGAAGCTTTCTGATGCTGGTAGCTAAGAGGATGGGTTGAAGCAATACAGTCTTTGTCTTTAGATGTACTCTCATTGCCTTGGGACAAGTCTGATGGTCTTTGATTCGATCAAATTCCTTGTTACCCTTGCTATCAGACCATTCCTCAGTCAACAGCATGCCCCTGTGCGAGCCACAACCCAGGTAACATCCTCTTCCAGGATGTATTCCAACAGTGAATTCTAGAGCAGTGGTTCCTGAAGTATCCGAGTATGAGGTCCCCTTTTTAAATGTCAAAACAATTGCATGGGAGGGCAGGGCTTTGGCGCTATGAGTGTCGGCTGCTTCTAGGGCTACCTGCTCACGGGGGGGGGGGAGAACCTAGTGGTTCAGAGGGTCTGGAGACCACCAGACTCACTGTATTGTCAGGAGGGGCGATCCCAGAAGCTGCAGGCACAAGGAGAGGATGCTGACTCAGGCGGCAGCTTCGATCTGTGCTCTCAAACTTTCTGCCTGGCGAGAATTGCAAAGGGAGCCATTTTTCTGGCACCAAGCAGTGAATGCCCCAGACAGCAGACCTACAGAGACACTTTGAAGAAGAGGAGATCGGCACTTTGGAATGAATTGAGTGAGAGTGACCAGGTTTTGATTTGCTAATTGAGCTTGGGATTTAACAGAGCTTGTCTATTGTTGATAGTCGTGGCCTGGTATAATTGTTCCCATTGTGTATTAATATATTCACTCTTTCTTCTCTTCATACTCTGTTGTAGCTGCCTCTTAAGTTTAAAAATATGGGTTGGCAGACTCAAGGTATTATCTAAAAACATTGCGTAATTGGTTTTTAAATATCTACATTCTCTATTGAACCATACACTTGTTGGTTTACTGCTCCCCCTATTTCTACTCAGAAGTTTTTTGCCCAGTGATATAGATATGTGAGAGGTTAAAGCATTATAGGCTGAGATTATTGATGAATGTTCTTTTGCACTGATTAAAAAGGATATATACTTTAGAAATAGTTTTGATTTAATTAGAAGAGGAGATTGGATTTATACCCCGCCCTTCACTACCCAAAGAAGTCTCAGAGCAGCTTACAAACTCCTTTCCCTTCCCCTCCCCACAACAGACACCCTGTGAGGTAGGTGGGACTGAGAGAGCTCTGACAGAAACTGCTCTTTTTCAAGAACAGCTGTGCCAGAACTATGGCTTGCCCAAGGTCATCCAGCAGGTGCAAGTGAAGCAGTGAGGAATCAAACCCAGTTCTCCCAGATTAGAGTCTGCACACTTAACCACTACACCAAACTGGTAGTAGTTGTTGAGTTTTTTCCATAGAACTAACATTCCATAATATCTTAGGCAGTAGATAGAGATTATCAGGATGGTGTTGAAAATAACCTTGGGTTCTAGTAAAAGGGCTGACATTAAGAGTTAAAATAAGTGGAAGATGATCACTAATTACATAGTCGCCGACAGCGAAGTCTGAAACATGAGATTCCAATGAAGAGGAGACTATAAAACAGTCAATTACACTGGAGCCTTTTGTTGAAACAAATGTATATTCTCCAGATTTGGGAAAGTTGATAAGCCCATTGAGCCAAACTTTATTAAATTGAAGACAAAGTTTGGCGAGATAGATACCTGCCGAGTTTATGTGGCAATCTTTGGAATACCTTGTAGGAGTAAAAATAGGTGGAAGTGTATCATCCTGATTAATTTCTGAAGCCTTAGAGAAAATTTTATGATCGTTGACTACTCTAGTATTAAACTCGCTTGCCATGATTATTTCAGCCAAGGGATGTTCTTCTTCTAATCTTTCTAGCAGAGATGTTAATCATTTCCAATGTTGGGAAAGAGTTAGTCTGTCTAAGGAACTGGACACATATATGATCACAATAATCAAAATAAGCTTAATAGTTTGCTCACTGGGGCTATCCAGTTGTAATGTAACAGTTTCTACTTTTAAATATAAAGAGACAAACAGAGGCAAACCCACTTGAAAGCAACCCTTAGAATTAATCCTATACCCAGGGAGAGAAAAAGATTTATAGCCCTCCATCTGTATTTGATTTGGGGACCAGGTCTCCTGGGGAAGTATAATATCAAAATCATTTAGGTAACTTAAAAAATCATCATCCCTAGCTTTATTCCTCCAGCCCACCACATTCCAGGAGAGAGGCTGGAGGAGAATTCCTACGTCAATCTGCCATAGTCAATATCTCTAATTAATTGTTGGCATCATGGTATATACAGCCATTAGCATCCTGTGTTGTTTGTTGGATGTTTAATCGATTAGTTTCTTCATTTCTGCACATTGGGTGATTCTCAGTCTCTGGAAGGGGTATATGTATTTCAACTTGGGTTAATATTTCCAGGATCTTTTCCAATGACTTCCCTGCATTAGCAGATGTCATTCCTTGTTTGTCCCCAGAACTGTGTATGTGGACGTTCTTCCCAGATGATAGAATAAAGGATGTCTGAGATGAAGACAGTGGGAGAGAAAGTGGTGTCGTCTGGTGTGGATGATTCCGTTCCACCTCCATAAAATCCATTTCTAAGGAAGGAGTTAGTAAGGGAGCTGAGGAGGAGAATGCAGGCCCATGTAATAAATTATATTCTGCTTCTGCAATTTCTGTAGCAAGGAATTTGTTGTTCCAGGACCTGCATTGTGAAAGTGAAATAACTTTATTAGACCTCAAGTCTAGTTCCTCCTCGTAGACTGCTCCTTCCTGACGTACAAGTGATCTAGGGTAATTGCATGCTGGTGCTGTGCCTTTTCCAGGAGATTTTATTTCCTTGGAAGATTCATTATAGGCTGAAGCAGCTGGATAAGGATCCCCATCACACTGAGTGGATTGTGGAAGGACTTCATTTGCAGGATGCTTGGCGTTTTTTCCAGAACCACACCCTTTTCTCGGCTGCTCCTGATCTAAAGCAAGAGACCTACTTCTGGCATCTTTGGCATTATTTTGCACAGTCTCTTGTATTCATCCTGAAAGACTCTGGTTGAACATATACCAAAAGTGGCTAGAAAACCTTGCATTTTATGTAGCATCCGTGGGATGGTAGTTTGCTGGAACATCAGTACCTGCCTCCATTTTTGGAAGGTATTTGGAAGTCTCTCATGGGACTCAAGATTGATCTTGTTGGCTTCTAGCCGAAGGAGGCGGCTTAATGAATATATAATTTCCTGTTTGTTTCTCCAGCGGTCTCTATTCAACAGCATCTGCGCTATTTCCAATGCAACTTGGTTATTTCTCCATTGCAGGCTCCCATCCTTGTTGACCATTCCTATAGTTTCTGTACTCAGATTTGGATGACAGTCATTAACAACATTAAGATCTCTTTTTTGTATTGAAGAGGAGTTGACCTCTCTTCCACGCACAGACCTCTCTGGATGAGATTGCCCCAGCCACGGACCCTTCTGCTTTTCTCCTTAACAGCTCTTCCAGCATATCCATTTCACTGGATAGTTTGTTGAGCTGCTGGAATATAGCTATGACTGTCTCTGCTGTAAGAAGGTACCTATCATTTTAGCTAGGTTGGCTCGAGAGTCCTTCCAAACTCTCCACAGTTGGAAGATTAGGAGAGCAGGAATCCGAGAAGGGCTCTATGCTGATAGAAAAAGCCTCTCCTTCTTTACTATCCGAAGGCTTCTCTTGCTCTTCAGCAGAGAAATTTGGAGAGTTTATATCTCCTAGCTGCTCCAACAGGCTGAATCTATTTTCACTAAGAGGGAAGAGTTCACTTATGTTTCCAACGTTTAACAGGTCATCTATACTGAGTTGTTTTGAAGATTTGTAATAAGGAGTTGGCGAAGAGTCAGCATTTGAATTGTTTCTAGCCTTTTTCTTGCTTTTGTTTTTGTTGTTCTTCATTGTCTGCAGCGTCTTCAGATCACAGGCCCAGCAGTTTATTGTTCCTTATCATGTAAGCCTTCCAGAGGGGTTTATAACTTTAAACTCCCTTCGTCTCCCTTGTTCAGCAACCTTTCACATCAGGCTCAGCAACTGCCCAAGTTTGTGTAACAAGCACTTTCAGTTTTCAGTTTTTTTAACAATAAAACAATCTTTCTCTTGCTTGTAATTACCATGGTTGATAAATCTGGCTTCATCCCTGATGCATGGCTAAAGGCAATCGTGGTTCCAATCTACAAAAAAAGGTGAATGCTTTAATCCTTCCAATTATAGACAAATCAGTCTGCTTTCTGTAATGGGAAAACTGTATGCCAAACATTTACTATCTAAGCTTACCATATGGATGACAGAGAATCTTAGGTCTGGAACAGCTGGGATTCTGTAAAGGGAAAACCACTTTAGACCATTGTATAGTACTAGACCATTTGATTAACAAGTATATAAAAAGAAGCAAGACAAAATTATACGCTGCCTTCATAGATCTTAAAGGGGGATTTGATTCATTTGACAGGGAACTGCTATGGGCCAAACTACTACAACTAAATATAGATAAGAGACTCATTATTCTTATAAAAAAACTATATACTTCTACAAAATGCCAAATTAAATGTTCACTGTCAGGGAAAATAACTTCAAAAATCCCGTTCAATAAAGGAGTCAAACAAGGTTGTATATTAGCACCCTTTCTTTTCAGCTTGTTCTTAAATGATCTCTCCCCTTACCTTGAAGCTGTTGATGGCCATGCTCCTAAATTGGGTTCTGTCCATGTCCCTCTACTATTCTATGCAGACGACATGGTACTACTGTCCTGCTCCAAAGTTGGTTTAAGGTGTTTACTAAAGAGATGCCTTTCATATTTTATAAGAAATAAATTACTTCTAAATCATGAAAAATCAAAAATATTTATCTTTTCCAAAACTTGGAAACTATTCAAATGGACAATTGGAGACAAACCAATTGAACAAGTCAAAAATTTTAGATACTTTTAGGGTTTACACTTTCAGTATAACGCATCTTGGTCCGTGCAATGAAACTGAGTAATAAATAAGGCTAATGTCAATGCTTCCGCCATCTCCCGATTTTTCTACACCAGAGGCAATCAATTCATACCAGCTGCATTAAAAGTCTTCAAAGCCAAAGTAATTCCACAACTCATGTATGGTATTCCAATATGGATAAGCGCACTTAATGGCACTATCGAATGTGTTCAATCTAAACTTCTCTGAAAGATCATGGGAATGCTGCGCTGTGTACCTTATGCAGCTCTATGCTTAGAAACTGGGTTAAATTCTGTGGAATCTGGTGCGTGGCTTACGACAGTTAAATTATTGGCTGCATCTACATTACAATGTAGACCAAGGGAGCCTTATACAACAAATGCTCACAGAGTCAAATATGTCTAAATGGCTATCATACATTGAGAATAAAATAACTGCCATGGGTATCCCACTGGACTCATTGTTTATGCTCCCTTTTATAGGCACTTTTCAGATGATTAAACGTAGAGTCCTCAATACTGACACACAAAGGCTTTACGGCTTAGCCAACAAATCTTGTTCCCCCCTGAATTTTGAGATGCCCCTTACGGTAGGCTGAATGGCCCCATATCTATCTGGTATACAAGCACTGCAACAGCGCAGAGCCTTTTCTCGAGCAAGATTCAATGTAATACCATCAGCAATCTTGCATGGAAGATATAATAACATAGTATATGTGGATAGACTTTGCTACTGCAATTCTGGATGCATTGAAACTTTCGCATATTTGTTTGCACTGTTAAAATATTGGTTCAGATTATACATCAAGATCACTCTGGTTTTCTGCCAAGACAATACATGAGAAATAATGTGAGAATGATTATGAATGTACTATGAAACACATGGAGAAGTAAATGGTGTTGATTTTTTTGGACGCTGAAAAGGCCTTCGATAATGTTAGTTGGTGTTTCCTGTTACAGTACCTCAAGGAGATGAAAGTAAGTGAATAATCTGAAAGAATGATAAGAGTGATTTATAACAAACAAAAAGCGAGGATAAGAATTAATGGCAACCTGACAAATGATATTAGGATTGAGAAGGGGACAAGGCAAGGATGACCCCTTTCACCATTATTATTTATATTGACTTTGGAAATAATGAACGAAATAGTAAGAAATAATGACCGGATAAGAGGACTGACATAAGATACAAGCGTTTGCAGATGATTTGGTGCTTATATTAGAAGAACCAATGGAATCAATTGATCATTTAATTACCATTTGGAAAGAATACGGTGAAGTTGCAAGTTTAAAAGTTAATTGGGATAAAACTAAAATTATCTGCAAGACCTTCTGGAGAAGACGCAATTTAAGCAAGAAAAGTGAGTTAAATATTTAGGCATCCTCATGTCAAATAAAGCCAGTATGCTAATGGAAGACAACTATTTGAGACTCCTCAGGGAAATACAGAAAGATCTGGAAAAATGGGATAAATTACAGCTTTCTTTGATGGGCAGGATAGCTGTGATTAAGATGAATATACTTCCTAGAATTTTGTTTCTATTTCAAACAATACCAGTAGTATTAAAACAGTCCTTTTTCAAAGAACTGAACAAGGTGGTGATGACGTTTATTTGGCAAGGCAAAAAACCTAGAATACACTTGAAAGCGATGCAAGATTTTAAAAATAAAGCAAGTTTTGGCCTCCCTGACTAGGGGTCTTACTACAAGGCATGTATTCTAGTCTGGATTAAGGAATGGATGACGCTCAACAATGAAAGATTGCTTAAAATAGAAAGCCTAAAATAGATGGCTTAAAATAGAATTTACATCACACTAATGGATTTGATGAATGTGACTATGAGATATGACTAGAGTGTTTGCCAAATAGATTAACATTATATAGGTATTTCAACATTACCCACTTTGATAAAGGTATACCCGAAATGAGATGTAATATGCATGGTTCATTGGTGTTGATGGCATTTGAATTGCTTCCAGTAAACTGGATATTGAAAAAAGAATTTACAAGTTGGTGAAGAGCCTTTTTGGGGGGCACTGTACATCACGGTTGTTTGCTTCCTTTCAAATTCCATCCCGTGATCTCTCTATTTTGTTTGCATGACCTAAAACTTGTCTGGCATGCATATTTGTGGTATCAAAAGGTGAAAGAGCATAAGTATATTTCAAACCATCTTACCCGAAAATATTTGTTGGCTGTGTGGAAAAAAATTCGATGGCAGATACATGAGAAGATCCCAAGATGGGTCTCCCTGACTGAAGCTTTTACATACCCCTTGCCTGCACACTGTGCCAGTTTGCCCAAATCTGAAGACCTTTTGAGGCCAGATGCTACTTTAAAATCAGATAAAGAATTGAAACTTCGGGGCCTTACCCTAAATTGGTGGATGAGAATGCAGCTGGAATCTAGATATGCAAAAGACAAACCCCAGGGTTTTTACCTACAACAAACTAGTTTTGATAAATTATTGCTAGAAACAAATAAGTTGATTAAGAAAATGTATGAATTACTTATGCAATTGAAATTAGAAGTTTAAGTGATAAAAGATTCAATGGTTTAGTAGATGCAAAACTTTGGTTATAGTATTGAGACTGATGCGTGGACTCAAATATGGAAAAATAATATAAAAATTACTAAATCAGTTAAGTTTAAAGAGAACATTTATAAAATGTTTTATAGATGGTATACAACCCCAGAAGAATGATCACAGATGACTAAAGGAATGCCTATTAAATGCTGGAAATCTCATGATAAAGAGGGTAGTTCTTACCATATGTGGTGGACTTGTGTATTAGCAAAGGAGTATTGGAAAAAGATTATGAGTGGTTGCAGAAAATACTGAAGTCAGATGTGCCATACAAACCTGAACTCTTTTTGTTAAATATATTACCGGAATGTTTAGATAAGAAACAAAAACATATAATTATACATGTGATGACAGCAGCAAGAATTTTGTATGCGAAATATTGGAAAGTGAACCAGGTGTCAACAGATGAGCTGATTGAAAAGATTTTAGAAGTAGCTGAAATGGACATTTTATCAGAAAGAATAAAAGATTATGATGATTGAAAGCTGAAAGCGGTATGAAAACCACTTTATACGTGGACCCAAGCAAGAGACAAGAGAGACTCTGAAAGCATAAATCATAATGACAATTAGAAAACATGTGTTAAACAAAGGAAAGATGTATGTCTATTTGTAGAATTTGAATTAAGTGGCTTAAATTGCTAGAGAGAGTCTCTGTGCTCTACTGTTTCCCAAATGTCATAACCCACACCTTGTCCCATCCCTACCTTACCCTTTCTTATGGAAATTAATAAAAAACTTTAAATGAAGAAAAAAATTGCATGGACTCTCACATACTATTATAATCTGTTGGCTGAGAAAATACATAATGACAAAAAGCTACCATGAATTCAAAAAGCTACCATGAATTTAATAACGCTTTTAAATGAATTAATAGTAATCACAATACATTTGTGTGAGACAGTACTTATTCATTCTACAGAAGGTATGTTTGCTTATTTTTTATACCAAGTAATTTAACAAGATGGCTGGTGCTGATTTCAGAGACTAGAAGTCTGGTTGAAGCAATTAATGTTTCAGCCTTAGATCTGGGTCGACATCCAGCTTATTTTGGTATTCAGGTTTCAATGCAGCAAGTGCAGCAAATCCAAAATCCACAACGGGCCTTCAGCACTTGACAGAATAACTGGTGGGTGCTTACTTATCTTGACCTTAACCCAGCTTTTTAGTAGTACGTTGGCTCCCAGAAGAGCTCCCAGAATCAAACACAAATAAGGATTAAATGGCAATAGAAAATGTTCCTTGTGGTGAGAATTCTCAATTGCTCTGGATCCAGACACGGTGAAGGGATGCGTGACTGCTGATGGCTCTGGGGTTGGAAGCAGGGGGACCTCATCTCCAGAACATGCTGTCAGACCTCTGGGCACCTGTGTTGAGCTGCAGGTCTTTCCCACAGCTCCCACCTTCATCCAACTGGTACATTATAAAGAGCACCCTCCCTAACCGTTGGTATCAATTTCTAAAGGTGGGATGACACACGACACTCCGTGCCCAGGGGTAACTCCTCCCCCTCCACACTTACTAGGCTGCCCTGGATTGGTCAAGAGGGAGATGCTGGGTCTCAGTGAAACTCCTGGCCCCAGTGGCTGCCTTATGCAGCTCTGGACCTTCCCAGCCTGGCGAAGATATGGAAAGGGCCAGTGAAGCCAACAAACAGTCCCAGAAGGAAGCCACCAGCCCCAACAGCAGCTCCTTAAAGGTCCACAGCCCACCCCTCTGTTCAAGGCATGGGCATTTTTAGCTTGTCACTGGAGATGGGAGTTGGTGGGTGATGGGAGCAGATATGTGCACTGACTCAGGCCTCTCACAAGGAGTGGTTCTCCTTGCAGATAGGGAAGCAGCCTCCTGGGCTACGGCACCCTTGGGGGGGGGGCCTACAGCTGAGGCTGGCCTGGTGTCACCTACAGGGGCTCGGAGCAGGTGGACCCAGTTGGGGAGGCATGGCCACACTGCAGCAAGCTGGCTAGAAGATGAAGCCCATCCAGCAGCTGGCCTTACACAGAGCTGGATGAGACCTGGCTGCTCTGGAGACAAGCTTGGGAGTGGGTAGGGGAGACACAGGTGGGGGAAGGTGGAAAGCTGCCCAAGCTGCATGGATTTGCAGAATCCTTGCAAGAACTCCACGGTCCCCAGCTCAAAGGTTGGGAACCACTGTTCCAGAGCTCAGGCCAAAGGGTGTACCTTCTTCCTGCAACAAAAGTCCTGGAATAAAAAATATACATTGAGTGCTACTTCAGGATGCCACCGTTACAATAACTACTGGACTCCAACAGCTTACCGGAAACAAAGGCTGATTTCTCATTGCTTCTAAGCAGGTATGACAGCCTGCTTCTTCACCCACTCCTGAATCAACCTGTGGGCGATGGCTTGCTTAGGCGGCACCCAAAAGGAGAGGTCGTCCTCCTCCTCTTGGGAAGGATTTGGTGCCCTTCCAAGGGCTTGCTCCACCTCCTCAAGGCTGAACCAATTGGCAGCTTCTAGTTCCTGTCTGTTGATACTGATCTGGAAAAGGAAAGATGTAAAGCCAGCCCGAAGGAGGAGGAGGAGATTGGATTTATACCCTGCCCTTCACTCAAGAGTGTCAGAGCAGCTTACAAGCTCCTTTCCCTTTCCCTCCCCACAACAGACACCTTGTGAGGTAGGTGGGGCTGAGAGAGCTCTTTCCAGAACTGTCCTTGAGAGAACAGCTCTGACAGACCTATGGCTTGCCCAAGGTCATCCAGCCGCTGCAAGCGGAGGCGTGGAGAATCAAACCCGGTTCTCCCAGATTAGAGTCCATGCATTTAACCACTACACCAAACTGGCTCCCAAGGAGTGTCATAATGAACACCAATCTAGTGCTGTGGTTAAGATAAAAAGGCAATCTTAAGACTGCAAGTCCCCAAAATTCACCAGGTGTCCTATTCTCCCAAACAGCAATGTAAGATAACAATACTAATGTGTCTTACCAAGCTGCCATAAAGATGACTGGAGATTATGCAGCACTTTGAACAACCCAAACTCACTATGTGAACACTGGCTTGTATCCAACCATGCTGTTCAGAGGGGGCAGCAATTTTTGCTGATTTCTACTCCCCACTGAAGCCCACTGAGCCTGCACAATCCCACCCCCCCATTTTGTCAGCAGACCATCAGGAACAACGTAGTGGGAGTCTTCATCAAAAGGGAGGAACAAATAAAAATCAGCATGCCCTTAAAATTTTGCATGTCAGTCATTTTTCTTAATGTGAACACTTGCTGGTCACTAGGTGTATTACAAGAATAAACTATTCATGATTTGGTGGTGGTGGGAAGTGCCATTAAGTCACAGCTGACTTAAGGGTGAGGTTTTCAAGGCAAGAGACATTCCGAGGCCGTTTGCCATTAGGTGCCTCTGGGTCACAACTCTGGTATTCCTTGGAGGTCTCCCATTCAAATAGTGGCCAGGGCCAACCCTGCTCAGCTTCCAAGACCCGGTATGATCGGGCTAGCCTGGACTACCAGGTCAGGGTGGTTGGCTACATAGTTGGGAACAACTACCATGTGGTCTTTAGTTTATAAGTCAGTCGAAAATAGAGACTTCATAGGACACCCATTTCACCACAAATATAACTGTCAAGGAGCCTAGGACTTAAACAGGTCACCCTCGGAGTGAGCCCATGGACTTAGTTTAGTGGGCAATGTTGGATTATTGTGCAAATCCCATCCACAATCTAGATTCAAGTACGGCTGTCTGCAGCTTGAAGTCGTTTTGGAAATAATGGAAAGTTAACAATTATAAATGTTTTAAATATTTAATACTCCTATCGTTCCCCACAGTTAAAACAATATTTTTGTCATTCCCCCCCCACTAATAATCTGTGAGTTAGTTTCCTCTTTCACAGTATTTCTCCTAGATTCCCACCCCCACCCCCACCCCGGAAACAGCTTTGCAAGAGGATGGGAAAGCTGCAGTGGTTTTGTAATATTTATTTCTTTGCAATTATACAGAGAAAGCCCATGGGAAAGGAAGTCGTATGCCAGCAAAGAAGGGCTACTCTAAAAGTAACATTAGTCCACCAAGCAAGACCACCACCCTTTACAACCTCCCCAAAACAGCTTCTTGGTGGCCAGCTCTAAAAACTAACAACGCTTCTCTCTCTCCCAAATAGAAAAACAAATCCTTTCCTTTGAGCCACACTCCAATGCAGTTTAAATGACATTTCACAATGCGCTTTTAGATGAAAAATCAGCAAGCTGTGAACCATTAATGGCCATTCCTATTGGTCGTATTCACTGACTTTGGGCCAGTCGCTTTCTCAGCCTACCTCACAGGGGTGTTGTTGTGAGGATAAAATTGGAAGAGTGGAGTCTAAGTAAATAAAATACTGGCAGGCTGTGTGAAAGCCTAGAAAGAGGCACACTTGAGGCCAAAAAGTAACGTTCCAGCATTGCGCAAGCATCAAGTCTTGTGGCTACGTAAACAAGAAAATGTACTCCCCAGCAATGCTCCCTCTAAGCTGTGGAGTCCTGTGAGCAAAAATTCTACTTTGTGAGCTACTGGCATTAAAGTTGTGAGTGAGCGATTTGGCGACTGCATAAATTAGTTTGTTCTGGAGCCATCCTCCCTGAGCTAAGACAAAAATGTGTGAGTCAGAGGCTAAAAAACTGTGAGCTAGCTCACACTAACTCCGCTTAGAGGGAACACTGCTCCCCAGCCTCTTTACCACGAGGACTCTGAAATGGCTAGGTGGAGAACACAGTAGGATTAGGAGATGAAGCTCAGTTTACCCAGAACACAACTCTCAGTCTTGCGTACAAGAAGATTAATGAAACTTACTTGTGAAAGACAATTGTTCTAGATCAGGAGTTCCCAACAGGGTGCCTGCGGGTACCGTGTCACCCTCAAACACCTTTCCTGGCACCAAGTGTTTTCAGAAAGTGAACGGAGCCAGGTGGGGCTTCTGCCCAGCAAGGCTTCTGACTGGCCGAACAGATTTATAAAAGCATTGCTTTGGCAACAGCTGCCAGCATAGTGCAAGGATCCTCACTGTGTGGCTGCACGTATGCTGCAGTGCTGTCTGCGCCTCCTGCGGCAGCCATTTTGTGACTGCGCCCACCACACCATGTCAGAATCCCTAAGGTGCCCACAGGCTCAAAAAGGTTGGGGACCCCTGTTGCAGATAAAACAAGTCAATGGAAATCCAGTAGTCGCCAAATCAAGCACAATTCACCACCCCCAGCCCCGCTTCTTACCTTGCTCTTCTGTGGGCACACCGTGGCATGACAGCCTATCATTAAGGAGCTGTTTGGGAATGGCCAGTGCTGAGAAGCAGAATACCAGAGAGACTCGACTTCTAATCCCACCTCTTCAGCCACTTCCCGTCTGACCGTCTCTTCCAGACTCTCACCTAGGAACAGAACGCTGGGCTTGACATCCCTTTTAAAGTGCTAATGTCAAGTACAGAACCTTATTTTGTTCCCTGATTGCCAGTTTACTGGGACATCATCATAAAAACTGTTCTGGTGATGTGGATCGTACAGACAAGCAGATTATTCCTTCTGAGGCTGGCTCCGCACAATTCATTAGAAGGTCTCCATTTCTCCCCATCAGATGTTTTCCACTAAATCTAATCTTAATTTTCAACTAATCTATGAGTTTTCACACACTCTTCCTTTCGGCACTTGTGTGCCTGTATTGCTTTCTTTTCTGTTCCACGTGTGCTTTGCTCCCTCTAGTAGTCACTTTGATATTACAGTGCTCTATCTGGGAAATACCCCAGAGATACACTGATGTAATATCGAAGCGACGACTAGGGGGAGCAAAACACATGGGGGGGGGGGAGAAGCAATACAGGCATATAAGCAACAAAAAGAAAAATGCGGAAAAGACCCCTAACTAATCTGAGAGCCAGCAAGGTGTAGTGGTTGAATGTCAAGACTAGGATCCAGAAGGCCCAGGTTCAAATCTCTACTCTTGTCACAGACAGCTGCTAGATGGCCTACGGCAGGTCATACACTATCAACCTAACATACCTCACAGGGCTGTTGTGAGGAGAAAATGGAGGAGGAATGTGATGTAAGCTGCTTTGGACCCCCACTGTGGAGAAAGGTAGGGTACAAATGATGTACCTATAGCAGCACATCAACACCAAATGACAAAAATATGCTGACATGGGATTACACAGACAAGGAGTGGATTGCTGATCATTTTAACTTTTTAAAAAGATGCTCTCCTCCATGTAAATACAGAAGAAATGAAAATTCCTCTGGAAATCCAATTTCCCTTGGTGGAACTGATATGCATTTCTAAAAGCAATGCCCCAGGTGAACTACAGATCTGCATAAGCATGCCTCAGCATCGGTCTTCTACATGGGGGAACATGTTACAACCCCAAAAGATTTTAAAATAAATGCCTAAATAATGATAAATCACATGTTTTGCACATATACAATTCCTGTTTCATTCCACAGTCATCTCCCTTCCTCTTCCATATGCAACATTATAATCTATCAAGGTATTTTAAGAATTTACTCAATTGTATCCATATTTGAGATGACTTTGAAAATAAGTGCAATATGTCCATGAACAGTTCCTTGACATCTGCAGTGTTCATAAATTTTGGCAATCACACGTGATGCCATAAGCATGCCAGTTCCACCTCCCACAACTCACAGAATATTCCTAGTGCTGAGTGAGCACCACACACACACTACTCTGTGGCACATAATTAAATTGTGCATCCACATCTATATCAAATGGAATCAACATGCTTCCTTACCCATATCACAGAAGCCAGACAGAGCCGTGTACATCCCTTTAGGAAATGATGCTTGCCGTACCAGAAGACACCGACTCCCATCAGATACCAAAGTAATAACCACTGGAGACATCTAAAAATTGCCCCCAAAGCACAGTAAGTCAGATGGCAGCCCGGAGACCAGCTGACCACTATGCAGAATTCAAAACAGCAAGTCAAACCAGAGTCCCACAGGAATCTCTGTGGAATGTGTAAGTCATGTAACTGACCTGCATTATGGCACCCACTTAGCATTTTCTGGCTTTTATAGGCAGAGATTGGAGCAAAATAATGAGAGCTGGGATTCTGCTGAGGACTGTGCTGCAATCCTGCAGTCATGGTCAGCCATAGAGCCTTTGCCAGCCAAGCCAAGGACTCGGGGCCTTACCAGATGTGTGCTGGGAGATCAAAGTTCAGAGCTTTTGATTTAGTTCAAAACCCAATTTAGATCAAAAGCCACACCACACAGAGAGAAGGTTTTAAGACTTTCCCTGTGCCATTCTCCCAACTTGAGATGATGGTCCAAGGGAGCCACCCTTTTCCCCACTGGGCTAAACTGCCAGAGTCTGATCTGAATCAGGCCACTGCAAAAAAAAGTTGCTGAAAGCTCCAAACACTCTGCTAAGGCCCTAAATTCCCCACATTGCATCAGCTGCCGCCGCCGCCTCCTCCTCCTCCAGCTGTCAGCTATGCTGCCATGGGGGTTGGGGAGTTCATTCTGTGTCTTGTTAATTGTTCTTGCATTCCTATCCCTGCTGCTATGCCTTTGCTGAAACGCTTATCTCTACAGATGTGCGGGAGGAGGTTGTGTTGTCTGGAGGGCTCCTATGTACCGTGAGAGACTCCTGGTTCTCAGATGTAGCCACCTAACGGTTGCCTGACTTGTCCCATGCGAGGAGGGTCCCTAATTGGCCAATGCAATGGGGGGGTGCATACGAATACCCTATATCCTATTATGCTCTAGTGGCTGTGACCATTTTAAACAGTGCCTGTGTTACTGCATCTATAGCTTTGCAATAAAAGTATAACCATTCCTGAATGCGTGTACTTCGTTGTTAGCTGTGGGTTCTGACACCAGCTTGCCACCTAGTGGTGCATAATGCTAAAAGAGCTAGAATGTTAGGCTGCCACACAATCTTAGGATCTCCTGGCTATTTTATTTTTTATTACTTTTCTCCTCCTCCTTTGCACACCTGACCAACCTCCTCTTACAGCTGTATGTGCCTTAAAGAATGGTGCCAGATGCATACATTTGGCAATCCCTGAAGAAATTGATGTTCTTCTTGCTGTCAGCAAGCTGCCATTATGTGTTCTGGTTCCCTGAGTGTGTTCCCTTCCCCCCCCCTTGCATTCTGTTGTATTCTTCACATTCTTGTATTGTAGGTGCCTGGAACAGCTCAAGGTTATCCAGCTGGTGTGGGAAAGTGAAACTCTGTTATCTGCTGGCTCGTTAGTAGTGTCTTTCGCCTGTGAACTAAGGGTCTGTTTTGAGAACGGCAAACCGTTACATTCCCATGTAAGTACCTGTCAGTGCCTTCCTTATTCGCGCCGGCAGGAAAGGGATCTATTGGTTATAACTTAGTTCAAAGTTCTTTTATTATGTTACCCTCTGGGGCATGAGCCCATTCCTAACAATTCTCTTGTTCCTGCTTCTTTCAAACGCTTTGGAATAAATCTTGCTTTAACCTTTAAACGTGGATTTATTTTGGAGTCATTGGAGATTCAACATTTTGTTAGGAATCCTCTTTCCCAATCGTCCCGAATCTGATCGACATCATGAGCGGGACCGAGGGGAATGTACCTACCACGGTGCCTACCACGGTACCTACAACAGAGGGGGACTTGTTCGACGTCCCGGTCACCTCTGTGGCCCCACTGGTCACTACAGCGCCTATCTTGGTGCCTGCGACGGGAGCAGAGGGGGAAACGGTGCCTCGCCCGAGCTATTTACAATGGCCACCTCCGACCCCGAGCCACTGGGGTCGGAAAACGCTGACGACTTGCGAGGACTGGACGAGGTTCGACACCAAAGGCACGAGAGAGACGTACTCCTACCGAGGGAGCGCTCTTCGAGACAGCCTGGGTGAGCGAGAGCAAAGGCTTGGAAGATAC
>NW_015177055.1:316106-330616 GCF_001447785.1 Gekko japonicus
ATTCATCGCCCAAAGCGGACATCTGTTCCCCGATGACGGCAGCCGGATCGACGTGATTGCGGCTCGACTTAAAGGAGCGGCAGCCACCTGGTATGTAGGCTTACACAATAGCCGTGGCCCCGAACTGTTTAATATGGGAGCATTTATGTGGGCGTTGAGGGCTCGTTTTGAGGATGTGAATGCGAGTCAAAGGGCCAAACGCTTTCTGCGCACCTATAAACAAGGCAGGCAGTCGGTACGAGAATATACTGCCGAGTTCCAGAACCAAGCCGCTAAGTTGAGGGACTTCCCCAGTGCTCCCGCGAGCCGAACGGCTTAGCTTATTCCGAGGGGAAGCTATATGTACCTGTGGCCCTGCGGGGCGAAACGCTTCAAGCAGCGCATGGTTCGAAACTGGCAGGCCACTGGGGTTTTGTTAAGTCTCTACAATTACTCCGCAGACAATTCTGGTGGCCCCACATGCGCAAGGATATGTTGGACTTTGTGCGCTCTTGTCAAACATGTGCCTTGTCTAAATCTCGAGGGGGGAAACCTCCTGGTTTGCTTCAACCCCTCCCCACCCCCTCCAGGCCCTGGGAAGTGGTGTCTATGGACTTCATCACTGACTTGCCACCCAGTAGGGGAAAAACTGTAATTTGGGTGGTTGTCGACTTATTTTCTAAACAGGCACATTTCATTCCATTCCCCTCCTTGCCTACTGCCCAGGCATTGGCTAAAACGTTTTTCTACCATGTGGCGCGCCTCCGTCTTTTGCCATCAAAAATAATATCCGACAGGGGGACTCAGTTCGTTTCTAAGTTTTGGAGGGAACTACCTAAAAATTTACGTGCTTTACACTCAGTGTTCCATATGAGTCTCTTGAAAAAAGACACCGGTTCGTCTGCATGGCGACCAGAAAAGGCCCCTCCACCTCCTATATTGCTCGAAGGGGAGGAACATTTTGAAATTGCTGATATCTTAGACTGTAAAGTAAAACGGGGAAAACGTTGGTATCTCATTGAGTGGGTGGATTTTGGTCCCCAGCACCGGGAATGGGTGGAAGAAGGGGATATTCGGGCCCCTTATCTGGTTGTCAGCGAGCTGCCATTATGTGTTCTGGTTCCCTGAGTGTGTTCCCTTCCCCCCCCCTTGCATTCTGTTGTATTCTTCACATTCTTGTATTGTAGGTGCCTGGAACAGCTCAAGGTTATCCAGCTGGTGTGGGAAAGTGAAACTCTGTTATCTGCTGGCTCGTTAGTAGTGTCTTTCGCCTGTGAACTAAGGGTCTGTTTTGAGAAAGGCAAACCGTTACATTCCCATGTAATTACCTGTCAGTGCCTTCCTTATTCGCGCCGGCGGGAAAGGGATCTATTGGTTATAACTTAGTTCAAAGTTCTTTTATTATGTTACCCTCTGGGGCATGAGCCCATTCCTAACAATTCTCTTGTTCCTGCTTCTTTCAAACGCTTTGGAATAAATCTTGCTTTAACCTTTAAACGTGGATTTATTTTGGAGTCATTGGAGATTCAACACTTGCTACCTCTAAGTCTGCCAGAGGATTGAACTGATGAGGTTAGTTAGTTTCAGATTTTTCACGTCACCAAATCCCTCTGCTTCTGCCGAGACACTCGGCCTGGTCTTCTTTGCTTTCCCGTCAGCGACGGAGGAGCAAAGGTGGAAGAGAAAAGGTCAGCCTATTCTGCTTGGCCTCAGAACCGCCTGTGGTGGCCGAGTAAACCACTCCCACCCCCCCTGCAGTCCCAAGGGTCCCAAGGTCAGCTCACAACAACACAACCCTAAAGTGCATATACAGAGGCACATCCTAGATGAAGCACTCCTGGCTAGCTGCACACCATGGTGATAAGGACACCTCCCTTCCCGCTCGGATGCTCACCTGTGGATAATAGATTATTTCACTGCTGTGGCACACCCGTTTGCTCCCAGACAGGTTCTTCTTGGTGGGCTGCCCGGTTTTTCCACAATACTTATTGTTGTTATGCCAGCGAAGGAGAGCCTGAGCCTGCAAATCCCAACAGTCACATGAACACAATCAGACCATCAGTCCCTCAAAGTCAGTACGGCTTACTCAGCGTGGCCATGGCTCTTCAGGGTCTCAGGCAGAGGTCTTTCACATCACCTACTATCTAATCCTTTAACTGGAGATGCTGGGATTGAACCTGGGACCTTCTGTATGCCAAGCAGGTGCTCTGCTACTGAGCTACAGCCCCTCCCCAAGGTGATGACTTGGGGTGCTTTCAAAAGCTTTACTTCCCAGGTCTAATCTGAATTATTCAGGAGAGCATATTTACATAGGTAATAAGGCTAAACTATAAACTGAATGGTTCAGAAAGAAGCTTTAATAAACGGAAAGGGACTGTGGACTATACTACTGTACGTACTATCTGTTGCTATATGCGTTGTTCCACTATCTAATTTCTGCAGTGTTTAACATGTCACATGAAGACTTATGCTGGGTGTCAGATGTCTGCAATCCTAATCCTATTACATTGCTTATTGGATTTCCTATCCTGTTGATTGTATTCTCTTGTGCTGCATGATCTCCCTTGGGTCTCAGTGAGCAAGGAAGACTACATAACATAATAAAATAAATAAATACCGAGAAAATCAGCGCTGTATGTTCCTCTTCTAATCGAAAGAATGTTTTCCGCGAATCTGCAAACGACCCACCAAGTTCAGATTCAATGGCGGTTCTCTCTAAGGATCCTGGAATTCAACAAATCTGCAGGAATCAGACATTTTGGTTATAACCCCCCCACACACCCTCCCCCCCCCCAACTAACACCACATAAAGATGGTATAGTAGTTGATACAGCCCTGACCTGGATGGCCCAGGCTAGCCTGACCTCGTCAGTTCCCAGAAACTAAGCAGGGTCAGCCCTGGTCAGTATTTGGATGGGAGACCACCAAGAAATACCAAGATTGTGACACGGAGGCAGGCAGTGGCAAATCACCCCTGAATGTCCCTTGCCTTGAAAACCCCACGGGGTTGCCGTGAGTCAGCTGTGACTTGATGGCAAAAAATTTTGATGCTACTGTTGTCACATCGGGCAGCAGTGTCATTCCCAGAGTAATATGGTTCTCCCAAAATGAAGGCATGTTCAGAGAAAACAACTTCATAAGAAGTGCAAGGAGGGGAAAAATGAAGTTGAGATTCTGACTTGCAAAGAGTATTATCATAAAAAACTTCAGTGGTCTCTGAGGAGCTTCAAATGAATGCCTCAGACTTGGCGAATGGGCAAGAAAATGGCCCCTTCTCCTCTCTCAAGCAGCCTGCCCTTTGTTTTGAAACTCCTGAGGGCTGGGCAGCCACACAAGCAAAGTAACCCCCTCCCCCCAGACAGGGCCTTGCAGTGACAGTGAGGAACACAGATAAAACTGCCTCTTCTATTTGTGGCTTGCATCAGTGGAGGGGAGGGAGGGAGGTGCTTTTACCAGATTCCACCCCTCCATCACTGCAGCACCTCATCCTCCAGCAAATTTTCCTTGTGATGCTCTCCTGAACCTCAGAGAGGTCTGATGACCACCTGGAAGCTGCTGTAAAGAGGAAAGTAGGGGAAAATTCTGACCTGGAGAGCCCAGGCTAGCCTCACCTTGTCAGATCTCAAAAGCTAAGCAGAGTCGGCCCTGGCTAGCATTTGGATGGGAGACCTCCAAGGAATACCAGGGTTGTGACACAGAGGCAGTCTCTTGCCTTGAAAGCCCCACCGGGAGTTCACCATAAGTCAGCTTTGACTTGATGGCAATTTCTACCATAACCAGGGGGGAAAATCCACTCTGCTAACTTCTTTGATACTTCTTTTGCTAGATCCAAGCTCGGATTTATAACTTACTAGCAGTAAAGCCCGTTGTGGAAATAAATACAACGAGATCTAGAAAGAGGCTCTGGGGGAGTGCTCTGGCTTTGGGCAAACAGTGGCGTTTTGCTGTGGTGACCTCAGCAGGGTATAATGACAGAGTCCACTGTTTTCTCCAGAGGAACTGATCTCTGCTCCCTGAAGAGCAGTTGTAATTTTGAGTGATCTGTAGCCCTCACCTGGAAATTGGCAACAATTGTTACCCAGGATGAAATGGCTGGTTTGGAGGGTGGAGTCTATGGCATTCTACCTGTCTGATGTCTCACCCCTCCGCAAACCCCACCCTCTCCAGGCTCCACCCCTCAAATCCCCAGGAATTTGCCAGCCTGGAGTTGGCAACCCCATCTCCTTCCCAGCTAACCATCAACCTACCATTATCTGCCCCTTTGACTTCAGCTGACTTCCGCCCTCCCTTCTGCAGAGCAATTGTAATTTTGAGTGGTCTCCAGCCCTCACCTGGAGATTGGCAACAATGGTTCCCCATGAGGGACTGAGTGGTTTGGAGGGTGGAGTCTATGGCATTGTACCTGTCTGAGGTCCCACCCCTCCTCAAACCTCACCCTCTTCAGGCTCCATCCCTCAAATCTCCAGGAATTTCCCATCGGGAGTTGGCAACCCTATCAGGATTGGCCCCAATATGTTTTCTCCCAAAGGCCAAAGTAGGTGACTGGACCAAACTAAGTTGCCTACCATCAGGCACTGAGGGGAAAGTAGGGTTGCCAGCTATAAGGAGGGAAATACCTGGAGTTTTGGGGGGTGGATTCTGGAGAGGGCAGCATTGGGGGGGGGCGGAAGGACTCAGCAGGTATAATGTCATAGGGTCTACCCTCCAAAGCAGCCATTTTCTCCAGGGGAAACTGATCTCTGTCATCTGGAAATCAATTGTAGCAGTGGGAGATCTCCAGGTCCCACCTGGAGTTTGGCAACCCTAGGGGAAAGTGTGCTGCACAGCAGGGGGTTGAAGAGAATGGTTTGATGGGTGCTGGGCCAAGATTGGCAACAATAGTTCCCCAGGAGCAAATAGCTGGGTTGGAGGGTGGAGTCTATGGCACTGTAACCTGTCTGAGGTCCCCATCTCCCCAGGCAGCTTTTAAAACATGATCCTGGGACCTACACACCACCAGACATTCCAACTGCCTTGCGGGGGGGGGAGTATGAGGTGTGGAATGGAGTGAAGTCCAATCAGCTTCCATATGCAAAAGACCTTGAAGGTTCCATATGCAACTGACATTCCAACTGCCTTGCGGGGAGGGGGGAGAGTTTGAGGTGTGGAATGCAGTGAAGTCCAATCAGCTTCCATATGCAAAAGACCTTGAAACGCTGGGCGGGACTGCACAAAGCAGCCAGCCAACCCAGCCAGTGTCTTCTGAGTGGCAGTTCTTCTGGCCTAACACTAAAGGCGGGCATTTTAGAATGTTCATATAGAATGTTCTTACTCAATTATACCCTGTTTCCCCGAAAATAAGACCTACCCCCAAAATAAGCCCTAGCAGGATTTCTATGCATTTGTGGTATACGCCCTAGTGTGTCTTCTTGAGAAAAAATAAATATAAGACAGTGTCTTATTTTCGGGGAAACACGGTATATAAGGAGAGATTAGCGCACATTAAATAAAATATGTGTTTTCTGGTTGGCTCATCTCCAACAGATAGTGTAGAGCCAGAAAAAGTACAGAAATCTTAACAGACCACAGGAAGGAACATCTTATCTACAAAGAAATTATTAAGGCAGTGCGGGATTTTTAGTTTAGCACAGGGAAGGAGAGATTCAGCTATAAAGTAGCCATAAAAAAAATCAACATTATCCCTCCATCAGAAAATCATCATACAACCATCCAAAGCCAAGCTACAATGCAGTAAGACTACCTATAATACTTTGCTCATGACCTAAAAACCTTTCCTAAACAAGGTGTTTTTTCAAAGCCTTCTAATGGTCAGGATGGAGTTACAGTCCTATGCTCACTTAGCTCGCTGGAATTTTTAATTATGAGAAAACCTGAGTTTTAAAAGCCCTGAAATTCTAACCTAGGTCCAAAGCAAAGTACGGTGTGCACTCCTCTGAACAGCCAACCAGCATGGAGTCCTCTATCTGCCTTTCACTCCGGCTGAGTTTCATGAGGATTCTTTTCATTTCTAAAAATCAGAAAAGGAATCAAGGAAGAAAGAGTTAAGATGGTACAGTAACACAACAGCAGCAGAGGTCATTCTGTCTTACCATTTCTTCACTCTAGGACAGACATATTGGAACAATGTCACTGAAGAAGCCCACACAACCTAAGCTAGTTTCAACCAGTGTTCCCTCTAAGCTGAGTTAGTGTGAGCTAGCTCACAGTTTTTTAGCCTCCGGCTCACACATTTTTGTCTCATCTCAGGAAGGAGGGCTCCAGAGCAAACTGATTCATGCAGCAGCCAAATCACTCGCTCACAATTTTAATGCCAGCAGCTCACAGAGTAGAATTTTTGCCCACAGGACTCCACAGCTTAGAGGGAGCATTGGTTTCAACACCAGAAATTTTAGTTTTAGAAAAAACATAGCGTTAAGGATCTCTTCCATCTTCCTCCCCCATTCCACCTGAACTGTTCTCATAGTATTTTGGGAGCAAGCAATGATTTTGTTGTTACACTTCCCATTACACCGCTGTGGTGGTTCTCATAAAAGTAAAGTGGCTTTCCAAGTCTCCATAGCTGGTTAGACTATGATTGCTATAAGAAATGAGTTACCTGGTGCATTTATCTTTGGAGCCAAGAACATTTTTCCTTTTTGCTGCAAGAAGGGAGAGAGGTTGTGAAACAGAAAGAAAGACCCTGAGTTGTAGGCTTGACTGCAAGCAGCGTCATCTTCTTTTAGCTCAGACAAATATCTGCAGTGGGGAAAGGATCAGAAAGAGCATGAAAAGACCAAGCCTAGGTTATTTGGTGGTAGAGGATGCTGTATTCATCATCCCCAGATACTCAAAAACACATTAATAATAAATGTCCAGTGGAGACTAAAATAAAAATCCAGTGGATGCTAAAATGTACCCAGCAATATTTTTGAATTAACATCTGGCGCCACACAGTATTTGCTAAAGAGCTTAAAGAGTCTTTAAAACTTTAATTTTGGCCTTCTTTAACATTTCTAGGCACAAACAGATCTGGTTACTTTTCAAAGATCTTACCAAGAACAGTTTTTATTCTTTTGCTTATTAAGGCAACTATCCTATGCAGTCTTACTTGAGAGTAAAGCCCCACAAAGAGAGTAAAGAGGACAGGATTACGTTTCTTGTTCTGACCGTCTTGTCTTTACAAAGGAGGAGGAGAACTGGACGCAAACAAAAAAAATCAGCTGAAGGATCTGCAGCTTCAACTCAATTCCTATTAATCTGAGAGAACCTCTCAGCCAGGCCATATATAATGGCACCAAGCAAAGAATGAGCAGATGCAGATCTCATACTATCATGGTGGGTGGATGTAGAGTATCATACTAGGATCCAGGAGATCCAGGTTCAGATCTCCACTCTGCCATGAAACTTGCTGGATGACCTTGGATCAGTCACTCTTTCAGCCTAACCTACATCACAAGGTTGTTGTGGGGATAAAATGAAGAAGAAAATACCATATGCCACCATGGCCTCCTTAAAGGAATAGGATAAACATGAACTGAATAACTTAACAAATATGGTCATTACATTAGCTACTGCCATATGTACCAATATGGTCATTACATATAGCTACTGCCATATGTACCAATGACAAGAATCGGCTTCATCCCAACACCCTGAAGCACGGCTAAAAAAAATTCACCCAGCTTTTGTAGCAAAGCCAACATTCTGCTTTAGAGGCTACCATTTCTCCTACTCCTGTTATCTATCCTGAACTCAGAACGTAGGATGATATGTGAGGCAACTCTTAAAGCAAGTCCTGGCCCGGCATCCCAGATGTGTGTCCTCTGTTCCACTTCCTCAACCATTATGCAATAGAATAATTTATTGGACGACACACCTGCATAAACACATCACAATACAACTGCTCCTCAGCATCAAATCAGCAAGGCTTTTTAATGTCTTTGCAAAACAATCTGAGAGCATGTCTATCTCAACAGTTTGCATGCTCCCTGTTTTGGCAACATCATGTGAAGTCCTAAGTGCAGAGACAGGACTACCCAGGAAAGAAGGGACTGTATTGTCCTTGCAATCTCTGTTTGCCATGCAAACATCTGTGAGATCTGAACTCCCCATCCATCAGCACCATGAGGTTTAGAGAGACCTGGATGCACAGGCCCACAGACAGATGCAATGTATGTCATAAAACCTTCCTACATACACGTAGCTGAACCCAGTCCACCAACTGCCACAAGTGGTACAAATTGTTTAGGTGCCTGACAACCTCTTTGTTTCTGCAGGCCCGACGAGGCTGAGCAGTCAAAAGGTTTATGATGCTCCAGGTGGGCAGCCATGCATAGTGGGAAGACTGCATTCAACTTGGCCTTGATTTAAAACAGACCGCAGACAAAGTGAAGCCTCACAACAGGTTTACAAAGCAATGGTTTCCACTCCTAGCCCTCTGTCATGCAAGCACAATGCTGAAAATGTTTTTTTGTGATTAGTACGTTCTGCTTTTCCTAGACCTTAACAAAGATCGACATTTTCAAGTATCTTCCCTCATATGCATTGTACAGTGCACCAGAAAGCAATGGCAAAATACAGGATTCATCCTACTACACTAGCAAATACTGTACAGTGCTGGAGTTAACCAAGATAAGCTCAGAACCGCACCCAGGGCCAGAATTTACCTCATTCTCCTGATGTAGGTGGAACAGAACCTGTAACACAGGGAGGGAACTTTTCTATATCCCACACGACAAGCTACAGAGACTACCACCATCTTGGGAAAGAAGCCGCTACAGCTTTTAAAAAAAGAACAAGACCACACATGTTATTATAAATATCCACAAAATGGGTTTGGCTGTAAATGGCCAAGATTTCCAATGTAATTACTATATAAACCAGTTTCTCTCAGAGAGCAACAACCATGCAATTTGACAGCGGATGTACGGGTATAAACAGTACTGTACTTTGCTCTGGTATGCATGAATGGGAAATGGCTCTGAAATGACTAGATAAGCTCCCATTATCTCCTTTAGACCCTAGTTTTGAGTACCTTTTTACCATCCCTGTCCTGCTTTAGTGGGAGGCTTTTTAAATAACAAATCAGGGTGCACCACTTTTCCTTTCATCCTGGCGTCTTCCCTCACCGCCTGTAGTAGTTGCATTTGATTTGGCAGCTACTGTGCAGATACAACCAGTAGCAAAATTAAACCGTCACCATGGAAAACCATAAAGCTTCGTAGGGTATACTAAACATAAAAATAGCAGAGGGTGGGGTTATGGAGGCACTCGCCTCAGAAGCGGCGCCAAGTCAAGCTACCGCAGAAGACGTGAACACAGCAGGAAAAGAAAAGTTCCCGCTAGTAGTTTGGGGGGGAGGGGCAATCCTTTAGTACGAGAATAGGGGTGTTCAGCACACAAACGTCCTCCCTATTTTCATCTGAAGATGCTGCAGGATATGTAGAGGAGCTCCAGAAGACAACTTTAGAAGCGTAGTTTTTATATTTAAGGAAACCGTACCGAATTTCTCGGAAGCCCATTATATTGTGAGTTTTACAGAAAGTAGCATTTGAAAGGTTAAATTCCTAACTGCAGGCAGAGAGTGAAAACACAGATCTGGTTTCTTCCAGACAGCCTACCTATCAATTTCAATTCCCTCAGAAACTGAGCCCCAGTCAGGAAAGACAAATATACGCCTCGCACTTACTGTTTGCAAAGGCAGCTCCTGTTTCCGTCAGAAAGCGCTTAGCGCTCTAGTACTGTGACCGACATGGATTTTCTAGGAGTCGGCCTCACCAGTGTGCCTATTGAAGGTGAACTACAGCACCCAGAATCCTTTGCTCCAAAGCAGATCTCTGGGAAGTGTAGTTTCACTAAAAAAATTCCTTTCATAATATATTCAGGATGGAGATATATGGTTGCTGTTAGATCGCGCTAACAAAGGACTCGTAGAGTGATTCAGCAAGTGATTCAGCTTTATTTAGAAGTAACGAACAAGCACTAACTCAGTAAGAAACCAGAACAGAAAACAGTGGGAGCTTATGCTCCTTTTAAACATAACCGGGCTAATGTAGCCACGCCTATTTACAAATAACAACCAATGAGATTGCTAGGATAAAGACCAATGGGAGTCTTTCCCTCCTAGGGAATGGTATCGTTCTGATTGGTCGCTGTTACGAAGCGACCAATAGGAAGCTTGCTCAGAGGAGCCCTGGTCTGGCTCGAAGCTTAACATGGGAGTCCTATGAGGTGATTCATGTAATCATTTCAATACATTACAGTTGCCCGCTCCAGTTTTGGAAATTGGGGGGGGGTGGAGCCTGAGGAGAGTGGGGTTTAGGGAGGGGGGAAACTTCGGTGGAGTATAATGCCATACAGTCCACCCACCAAAGCAGCCATTTTCTCCAAGGTTGCCTGGAGATCAGCTGTAATAATGGGAGATATCCAGCCCCCACCTGGAGGTTGGCAACCCTGTACATAAACTGGCATTTTTCTAAAGCCTGATGAATATAAGAGAGACTTGGGAGGGTAGGAGTCAAAGCCCAGTGGTATGAGTTCAGCACAAAAGCTATCTATTCACCTGGAGTTGTAGGGTTGCCAGGTCTTACCTGGCTGCTGGTGGGGGGGGGGCTCTTTCTCCCCTGGAGTTTTCAGTGTGCGAGCAAAGTGTGCATGCCACAATGACGTCAACCGGAAGTGTCGTCATCGCACAGGGCGCAATGCAGGGGGACGCTCTATCATTTGAGGAGAAACTCTATGGTAACCATAGAGTTTTTTTCTCAAATGATACAACATCACCCCGCAATGTGCCCTGCGACATGACGCCACCCCTGGGTGACGTCATTACACCGGGCACGTTGGCACAGATGGGGGTCTTTGGGGGCAGGGTTCCCCTCACCGGCTGGATCAGGGCCAGTGGATCGGGGCCTCCGAAAGCAGGTAAACCCCCGCCCCCGTTGGGAGAATGGCAACCCTATGGTGTTGCCAGCTCCATTAGAACCTGGGGAGAGCAAAGGCTGAGAAGGAAGCTTAGCAGGGATATTATACTATAGTTCCACCCCTAGTGCTGCCATTTTCTTCAGGGGAACTAAACTCTGTAGTCTGGAGATCAGTTGTAATTCCAGAACTCCAGGCCCCACCTGGAGGATGGCAGCCCTCCAAAAGGAACAAAAAGGCCTTGTAGCATCTTAGAAGTTTTAAAGACTTTTAAAACTATTTTGTATAGTGCACCCTTATATGTGTTTGCTTAGTGCAACCCAACAAGTGTGGAAAAGCCCTCTTTAATAATTTTTTACATAGTTTGTGGAAAACCAGGAGATGGGGATGCCAGACTCCAGGTGGGATGTGGGGATCCCCCAGAATTACTGCTCATCTCCAGGTTACAGAGATCAGTTCCCTGGAGAAAATGGCTACTTTGGAGGGTGGACTCCATGGCATTGAACCTCACTGAGATCCTTGTCCTCTCCAGGCTCCATTCCCAAATCTCCAGGAATTTCCCAACCTGGATCTGGCAACCCTGCCCCCTCCCCTGCCGGTGGCTGGAGGGACCTGGCAACCCTACCAGGAGAGCAGGCCATTCCATAAGGTGGGGTCCACTCTGGAGAAAGCACAAATACTGGCTGTTGCTTATTTTGCCCATTTTGCTTATATCCTACAAATACAAGGATTCACTACAATATGGGGTTGCCACCTCCCAGTGGGGAAATACCTGGAGATTTTCATGCTGGAGCCTAAGGAAGGCAAAATTTGGGGAGGTAATTTTGAATCCAGATTATTAATTCTGAATCCAGAGTTTAAAATTACTTATTAAAATAAGAACAGAAGCCCCAGCCTTAGCTTCTTTCTTTTCATTTATTTATTTATTTATTTATTTCAGCTTACTACCCCGCTCTAACCCCCTAAGGGGTCTCTGAGCGGCTACAGTTACTCATTTATCCCTAACCTATGGCCACAATTATTAGGGGTGGGGACAATCCCTACCGGCACCCAGTGGAGGGGTTTTTCTCCAGGTCGGCTACTTCAACTTCGGCGTCACTCGGCTTCTGGCTCCTTTCTGGCGGTCTTTCAGTAGCGGATCGGTCGGGCCCTTCTGTCACACGGCATGCTCTGGCGTGGCCTTGGCTCAGTCCTCGCGGCTCCGCTCCGCCTGTGCCATCCAAGCTCGCGTGTCGTCCTGGCTCCGCCTTTCTGCCGACGTCTGTTCCGCCTCCGATGTACCCGGACGCCATCTTCACCACTCGCCGCTTGCCGCTTTTGCCGTCCACCGGGCTCCGACGCTCCAACGACCCCCACAGCGGGGGAGGGTGCCCCCTACCTTCTAAGGTAGGTTCCCATTTATCTACTTGCGCATTTTTTATGTTAGTTGGCGCTTTCGAACCACTGGGTTAGCGGGAGCTGGGAAAAGGGCCAGGTGCTCACTCTGGCCGCGGCGGGTTTCGAACAGCTGTAACAGTTGTTCGTGGATGTTATTATTAGCAGGCGTTTAACCGCCCGCGCCACCGCTCCCTTTTATAAAGCCTCCTAAGCTGCTTCACTTCATGAAAATGTCTTAACAGAGCACAACTGCCGCAATCCTGATATAATTGTAATTCCAGAAGACCTCTGTACCCTGCCTGGAGATTAACAACCCAAAACCTAACCTACTACAAAGTAGGGTCATCAGCCTTCAGGTGGTAGCAAGAGATCTCCTGCTATTACAATTGATCTGCAAATATATCAATTACTCCTGTTTCTCTTCATCTTTTTCTTGGCTGGGCAGCCCCTTTTCTTTCTTCTTTGTTTTTCTGCCTGTGCCACCCAGTATATACAGATATATGCTGCCCCCCCCCCCCACTGAGGGACTAGTTAAAATCCTTCTTTTGTTTTTGTCTGACAATGGCAATTCAAGACTAATTCAAAACTAACAAATTATTTCATTTTTGAGGAGAAATGATCAGGTAGCTATCAGGTTTAGGATTTAGAAGGCAAACTGATAAATCACCAGGCCCAGATGGCATACATCCGAGAGTTATGAAAGAACTCAAATGTGAACTTGTGGATCTCCTGACAAAAATATGTAATCTTTCCTTAAAATCTGCCTCCATTCCTGAGGACTGGAAGGTAGCTAATGTCACTCCCATCTTTAAAAAGGGTTCCAGAGGAGATCCGGGAAATTACAGGCCAGTCAGTCTGACGTCGATACCGGGTAAATTGGTGGAAACCATTATTAAGGAAAGAATTAGTAGGCACATAGATGAACAAAACCTATTGAGGCAGACTCAACATGGGTTCTGTAAGGGAAGATCTTGTCTCACTAACCTATTAGTGTTCTTTGAGGGGGTGAACAAACATGTGGACAAGGGGGATCCAATAGATATTATTTACCTTGACTTCCAGAAAGCTTTTGATAAAGTTCCTCATCAAAGGCTCATAAGTAAGCTCAAAAATCATGGGATAAAAGGACAAGTCCTTTTATGGATCAAAAACTGGCTAATTAATAGAAAACAGAGAGTGAGTATAAATGGGCAGTTCTCCCAGTGGAGGGGGGTAAGCAGTGGGGTACCACAGGGATCAGTACTTGGTCCACTGCTTTTTAACTTGTTCATTAATGATTTGGAGTTGGGAGTAAGCAGTGAAGTGGCTAAATTTGCGGATGATACGAAGTTGTTCAGGGTGGTGAAACATCTCATTTGCCTAGCTCAGGAACCTTCTTGATCCTCTCCTTCCACTTAAACCTTCACTGTCTACTGCCATTCTTACCTGCCAGTCCTAACTGACACTCTCAACTGTAGAATTCCGTTTGAATCCCCTGTCACATAAGATTCGCCAACCAGGTTAAAGCATTTAACCATTACTGTCCATCACAGCAGATGGCAGAGATCAGTTCACCTGAAAAAAATGGCCACCTTGGAAGGTGGGCTCTATGGCATTATATCCCATTGAAATCCCTGCTCTACCCAAACCCTGACCTCCTTAGGCTTTGCCCTCCAAATCTCCAAGTATTTCTTAATCTGGAGATGTAGGGTGCCTTTTCTATTCAGCTTCCCAAACAGTATTGCCAGACACCTGGAATTCAGTTGGAAAGTTCTCATTCTCCCACACTGCAATCATTTGCACGGCTACTGATCCTGCAGAGCAAAGGAACAAAAAATCAGAACTCTCTCACAGAAAACCAGCCCAACCACAGCACAACAGAAATATTTGGCACAAACAGGGGTCATTTCGTAGAAAAAGAGGTGCAGGAGCTCATTAGCATAACTCATTAGCATAACTTATTTGCATATGCCACACCCCCTGACATCACCAGAAGTGTGTCAGAAGGCAACACCCACTGCTTAGGCTCCACTGGACTGTTTTGGATTGCTAGCTATTTTTTTTTGGGGGGGGTGTACAAATCTGTCCTTGCAGAGGAGGGAGAGCTTGTACCTGAATAAAACTTGATCTTAAAGGTGCCACTGGACTGTTTTGGACTGGGGGGCCGGGGGGGTCTGCAACTTACCTGGCTGCAGGGGTCATTTCGTAGAAAAAGAGGTGCAGGAGCTCATTAGCATAACTCATTAGCATAACTTATTTGCATATGCCACACACCCCTG
>NW_015177055.1:330652-354838 GCF_001447785.1 Gekko japonicus
TAGATTCCTAGCTATTGGGGGGGGGGGAACGTGCAGATCTGTCCTGGCAGAGGAGGGAGAGCTTGTACCTGAATAAGACTTGGTCTTAAAGGTGCCACTTGACTGTTTTGGACTGGGGGACAGCTCTGCAGCTTACCTGGCTGCTTCTTGCTCTGACTGAGGGCTGCTGGGAGCAGGGGGCGGGGCTTGTTGCATGTGCCCGCCCCCTGGGCTCTTTACTGCCGGAGCTCCGCTCCTGTGTGCTCCTGCAGGAAATGACCCCTGGGCACAGCATTAGTTGTGCTGTTGGCAAGAAAGCAGCCAGGATTCTCAGATACTGGATATGAGAACACAAAAGGCCTCATACATCTCAAGTGGATCCTTGTATGTCTATGGGAATTCTTGCAGACCTGGTAACATTAAAAGCATGTGCTCTCCCACTGAGTGATGGTGCTTACCCTCATGGAAATTAGCTATGGCCTCTCCATGTCAGAATTTTATATGTACAATGTAATGTTAAAATTTAGCCAACAAAGATAAGACACAAATGTCAGTATTTTGACTGCTGCACCCCAATGCATCCCTAGCACACAACATTTTCTCCATTGCACGATACTGGAGGACTTCTAATGTACTTTATTATTTTTTTTAAGTAGTCACTGTAGAGCTATAATGTTATATCACTTGCTGATTTTTTGTAAAAAAAAAAACGCTCCCCAGAGGCATGATGGGTAAGAAATGTTGGAAATGTACGTGTTTACAAGGTCTGACAATCCAGTCATTATAGGGTTAACTTGTTTACCTAGTATTGCTATTGTTTAGACTGACCTGGAAGGGATACCTGGCACTGAGCCAATGGGGAATTAGCCCGGGAAAAGTAGCTTCTATTGTGATACAGATTGGTTGTTTGTTTTCAGGTGACTTCCTTTCTAGGGGTCGAGAAGAAGGACAGATTCTCCATTATCTGTGTGTTAGTGTGTGACTATGTTTTGAGAAGTAAGCAGTAAAAAATGTAGCTGTTAGATGTTCTGTTATTTTGTAGGTTCCCTGTATACCTTTTACCCTTAGAAATAAAGGTTTTTAAAAGCAAAGAAATCTCTTCTTTCCAATAGAGCAAGATCCATTGATACTCTGAGTAATTTAAATACTTTTGACTATTTTTACAACAAGAAAGAGGGTATGGCAGCTAACAGAGGAAAGTGCAAAAAGACTCTCTGCAAAGGAGTGGACTCACAAAGGACTTCCCTTCACTCCCCAAGAGTGCCAAAGAAAACCGGGGTAGCTGCTGCCACCAACAATACTGACAGTATCTCTAGCTAAACAGAGTTATATGTCTAGCACTCTGTACCTGCATTACTATTTAGAGAATCCACCTAGTAGCTCCACTCCACAAGTTAGTGCAAGGGTGATCTACCACAACTTTGCACATTCAGACTATCAAGTTCCACTGCCCCTCCACATTACCACACTTCAGATAGTAAGATCAAATAGGTGTAGTGTTGTTCCAGAGGCCAGACTTAAAGTATTCAAAATAGGGGAAGAAAGTTTAATAAACTGAAAAAAAGAATACACATGTCCAGTTCAAGTTTTTGGGCCAAGCAAAGGAATTAAAAAAGGTGATAACATGCAGGGGTCGTTTCGTAGAAAAAGAGCTAGGGGAACTCATTAGCATATGCCACACCCCCTGACATCACCGGAAGTGTGTCATAAGGCCACACCCCCTGACATCATCGGAAGTGTGTCATAAGGCCACACACCCCGCCCCCAACGGTCCCGGCCGCCACCGGTGGCCTTGCAGCTCCACCTGCAAGGCCGGCAGGAGTGCAAGGAAGCCCCGCAAACGCCCTCCCTGGCCCCAGGCAGGCAGAGAGAAGCGGGGCAGCCGGAAGCAGGGGGCGGGGCTTCATCATGTGCCCCGCCCCCGTACCTCACCCGGGGGAACTGTGTTCCCCCGCGTTCCCCCCCGAAATGACCTCTGATAACATGCAGTCTCCATACAACAGATACTTCCTAAATGATGTTCAATTTAGGACAGGCTAGCTTTACTTGAAGTTTCAGTAGTTTAAAGTTCATCACTATCCCCATTCTCATGCTTGGGGCTTCTGTCCATTGTCCATGCTGCATGGTCAAGATGGAGCCCCTAGATAAAAGCTTAGTCCATCTTGTGCTCAAAAGATCAGGATGCAAGAAAAAAATAGTGTTTTCCTTGTGTTCTGAATTTAAATAACCATCTTTTCCTTTCTTCCCATGGATGACCTTACCATCCGTTCCTGTCCCAAAATAAGAGTTTCCCCTCTATAACTACAGTCTTCCCAGCTTTATGGCTCTAGGTGTGACCTACTGGAAGGGTGTAAGGTAGTAAGCCTTTGTCTCTTGCTTCAGCCAGTGCCACAGGCATAACTATGAGCATAAGTGCTCTGTGGTTCCTTTCTTCAGTCCCCTCTTCTCTGCCAGCTACTAGTCTACAGCTAAATTCCTGTACATGGACAGGGAGCTATCACAATAATTCAAATCTTGCAGCAAATTCTGGCATAGAGGGCATTTCTCTGCATTCTCACATAGAAATTCCATTGCTGGTGAGAATGCCTCCGCACTAGTCTCAGAGTGGCAATGAATGCAAAACAGAAACTCCTCATCATGTGGATGCAGCCAAAGTTTCTGAAGTGTTAGAAGAACCACAGCCTTACAGATAACATAGGTATATGTGAATGGGCACACAGAAATTTTTAAAAGGGGCTATTTACAAAGTATCTTGATATAATGCCATCCACCCATCCATCAATTTATTTATTTGTTTGTTGTCCTCAACTAAGGTAGTAAAAGTTGTCAGGCATTTAATTAGATTTCATTAGAAGCCATACTTCATATAAAACAAAACAAAAACAAGCCACTGAGAAGATATAGCATACTTGTTGTTAGAATGATGTACAGTGCTGTTAGGTTACGCTTGAGTGTTTCTCATGAATTTCATGAACACAGCAAAGACTATCAAATTAATCCACTGGAGTAACAGGATTAACTGAGAAAACAGCACACATAAATCTCCTCTTAACAAGAAGAAAAGGCTACGATAAAGGACATGCCCAGTTTGCTTATCTGATAGATATATCAACCTTTCATCCATTCAAATACAAACATTATAGTGCTCTGTGTGTGTGTACACACAAACAAAAATGTTCACTAAGCTAAGGGAATCCACAGTTGTTCAGAAGACACTTGGCAAGAATTACATCAATTCTTCTAGAAAAAAGTTTGAGTCCCAGTGGTACCTTTAAGACCAACAAAGTTTAATTCTGGGTATAAGCTTTTGTGTGCATCCAGATTTATGAAAATCAAATGGGATTTGTTCCAAGAAGATATATGAAAGATAATATTAGATATTTATTGAATGCAATTGAGTACTCTAGGAGAAAAAAATGGCATTTATGTTCCTAGATGCAGAGAAAGCTTCTGACAATGTATTTTGGGAGCTCCCTGCTGTGCAGACTTAGAGTGAGCAATGAGGCACGTTGGTGGTGGGAGACACACATACAGGGCACTTGGCACTACAAGGCAAGCACTTGGCACTGACACTCAATAAGGAGAGCAAAGTCTGTACCTTGTGGCTGAGCAGGGGTCATTTTCTGCAGGAGCGCACAAGAGCAGAGCTCTGGCAATAAAGAGCCCACGGGGCGGGCACATGCAACAAGTCCCACCCCCTGCTCCCAGCAGCCCTCAGTCAGAGCAAGAAGCAGCCAGGTAAGTTGCAGAGCCCCCCACCCAGCCCCCTGGTCCAAAACAGTCCAGTGGCACCTTTAAGACCAAGTTTTATTCAGGTATAAGTTCTCCCTCCTCTGCGAGGACAAATCTGCACATTCCTTCCCCCCCCCCCGCCAATAACTAGCAATCCAAAACAGTCCAGTGGAGCCTGAGCGGTGGGTGTTGCCTTCTGACACACTTCCGGTGATTTCAGGGGGTGTGGCATATGCAAATGAGTTATGCTAATGAGCTCCTGCACCTCTTTTTCTACGAAATGACCCCTGTGGCTGACGTCTCCCATTTTAGAACCCTAACAGGTACCCATCATGGGATGCTCGACACGAAGGGGCAATGACGCACTGACATGTAAGCAGGGGCAAGGTTAACAAGCCGGCTCCCCCTCCCCTCGCTTGAGGCCGTGTGTAGCAACAGCACCTCCTGCACGCAAACCCAGCATTGGGTTTGCGCAGGGACAAGCAGTAACTATAACCATAAAAACATTTAAAACAATAAATATAAATTAATATTTAAGAACAATGTCTAATATCAGTATCAGATGGCTGCCGAAACATTAGAGCAAAATGAATATAAATAATTGAATATAGTTTAGATTTTATGTTTGTATGTCTGTAAACTGAAATTTAAAAAAATTATTTAAAAAACACAGGCTCTTTTAACAGAAAAAGTTTTAACTTTATTTGGGGAAAACCAAGTAAGAAGGGAAGGTATATGCAATTTACTTGCAGTGGATCATAAAAAACAGAGCTATAGTAACACAGTCAGCTAGCTGACTAAACTGGTTCCCTAGCTTAACAGCTTATAGTTCTCCACAGATCCTGAGCCATAGGGCTATCCTCTTCCCTTGCTTAGTCCTGGAAAAGGCAAGTATAACTCTCCCCGCCCCACAAATAACCATGCCAGAAATCTTATTTTGGGGGAGATATTTTTTTGTATATGTATTTGTTGTTGTTCAGTCGCACAGTCGAGTCCGACTCTTCGCGACCCCATGGACTAGATCCCGCCAGGCCCTCCTGTCTTCCGCTGTCCTCTGAAGTTTGCTCAGTTTCATGTTCGTTGTATCGATGACACTGTCCAACCATCTCATCCTCAAATTGACATCCTCGAACCGGGTGCGGAGTGCCCACATGAATGCCCGAAGGTTATATAGTTCAGGGCATCTGTTGAAAATGTTAGATCCCAAATCAGGAGAATAGATCCACGTTCAAAAAGGAGCAAGATTTATTTCCAAAGCATGGTTGATCATGAACATACAGAGATTGTTAGGAATAACTACAATACCCAGGGAAGGTGTATTAAAGGAACTTCAAACAAGGTTTAAACCAATGAGCTCATTTCCCTCATTAGGTTACAGATTAGAAAAGGCGCGAAGCGGCCTGAGAACAGCAACGGCCAGTTCCATAAACACAAGTTGAGTTCACACGGGAAACCTAAACAAGCCAGAGCGTAAAGACACAACACCCCATCACACCAGCTGGAGAACCTTGGCAGTTACAGATGCCTAACATGAAAAGAATAACAACTACAGGAGTGAGGGAGGGGCAGGGATGAGAAAGGGACGAGACTTGTCCCAAGGAAATGTCAGCTCGCTGACAGCCGTCCCCGTCTTCTTTGACCTTCAATCTTTCCCAGCATCAGGGTCTTCTGCAGTGAGTGCTCCCTTATGACACTGTCTAACCATCTCATCCTTTGCCGTCCCCGTCTTCTTTGACCTTCAATCTTTCCCAGCATCAGGGTCTTCTCCAGTGAGTGCTCCCTTCTCATTTGGTGGCCAAAGTATTTGAGCTTCAGTTTCATTATCTGGCCTTCCAGGGAACAGTCAGGGTTGATTTCTTTGAGGATTGACTGATTTGTTCTTCTTGCAGTCCAAGGGACTCTCAAGAGTCTTCTCCAGCACCATAGTTCAAAAGAATCTATTCTTCGGCGCTCGGCCTTCCTTATAGTCCAGCTCTCGCAGCCATACATGACTACTGGGAATACCATTGCTTTGACCATGCGGACTTTTGTTGGCAGGGTGATGTCTCTACTTTTTATCATGCTGTTTAGGTTCGCCATCGCTTTCCTCCCAAGGAGCAGGCGTCTTTTAATTTCATGGCTGCAGTCACAGTCTGCGGTGATCTGGGATCCCAGGAACGTGAAGTCTGTCACTACTTCCACGACTTCCCCTTCTATTTGCCAAGGAGTGATGGGGCCGGATGCCATGATCTTAGTTTTTTTGATGTTGAGCTTCAAGCCCACTTTTGCGCTCTCCTCTTTTACTCTGAGCAAGAGGCTCTTTAGATCCTTTTCACTTTCAGCCATTAGAGTGGTATCATCTGCATATCTGAGGTTGTTGATCTTTTCCCCAGCAATCTTAATTCCCGCTTGTGATTCATCCAGGCCAGCATTTCGCATGATGTACTCTGCATATATATTAAATAAGCAAGGTGACAGTATACATCCTTGTCGTACTCCTTTTCCTATGCTGAACCAATCAGTTGTTCCGTATCCGGTTCTAACTGTCGCTTCTTGGCCCTTATACAGGTTTCTCAAGAGACATGTGAGGTGGTCTGGTACTCCCATCTCTTTAAGGACCTGCCATAGTTTGTTGTGATCCACACAGTCAAAGGCTTTAGCATAGTCAATGAAGCAGAAGTAGATATTTTTCTGGTACTCTCTTGCTTTCTCCATAATCCAGCGAATGTTGGCAATATGATCTCTCGTTCCTCTACCTCTTCGAAACCCAGCTTGTACTTCTGGTAGTTCTCTATCCACGTACTGTTGAAGCCTAGCTTGTAGGATCTTGAGCATGACCTTGCTAGCGTGTGATATGAGTGCAATTGTGCGATAGTTTGAACATTCCTTGGCATTGCCCTTCTTTGGGATTGGAATGTATACTGATCTTTTCCAATCCTGTGGCCACTGTTGCGTTTTCCAAATTTGCTGGCAAATGGAGTGCAGAACTTTAACAGCATCCTCTTCTAAGACTTTGAATAGCTCAGCTGGGATACCATCACCTCCACTAGCTTTGTTGTTAGTAATGCTTTCTAAGGCCCATTTAACTTCACATTCCAGGATGTCTGGCTCGAGGTCAGTGATTATACCGTCGTGGTTGTCAAGGACATCGAGGTCTTTCTTGTATAGTTCTTCTGTGTATTCTTGCCATCTTTTCCTAATCTCTTCTGCTTCTGTTAGGTCCCTACCGTTTTTGTCCTTTATCATGGCCAGCTTTGCATGGAACGCTCCCTTGATTTCTCCAATTTTCTTGAAGAGATCTCTAGTCCTTCCCATTCTATTGTTTTCTTCTATTACTTTGCACTGTTCATTCAGGAAGGCCTCCTTATCTCTCCTTGCTGTTCTCTGGAAATCTGCGTTCAGTTGGGTAAATCTTTCCTTTTCGCCTTTGCCTTTCGCTTTCCTTCTTTCCTCTGCTATTTGTAAAGCCTCATCAGAAAGCCACTTTGCTTTCTTGCATTTCTTTTTCTTTGGGATGGTGGTGATTGCTGCCTCCTGTACAATGTCACGAACCTCCGTCCATAGTTCTTCAGGCACTCTATCTATCAAATCCAGACCCTTGAATCTATTCTTCACCTCTACTGTATATTCATCAGGGATGCGATCTAGGTCAAACCTGAATGGCCTCGTGGTTTTCCCGATTTTCTTCAGTTTAAGTCTGAATTTTGCAATGAGTAGCTCATGATCTGAACCACAGTCAGCTCCAGGTCTTGTTTTTACTGACTGGATAGAGCTTCTCCATCTTTGACTGCAAATTATATAGTCAATCTGATTTCGGTGTTGCCCATCTGGTGATGTCCATGTGTAGAGTCGCCTCTTAGGTTGTTGGAAAAGGGTGTTCGCTATGACCAGTGTGTTCTCTTGACAAAACTCTGTTAACCTTTGCCCTGCTTCATTTTGCTTTCCAAGGCCAAACTTGTCTGTTATTCCGGTTACCTTTTGACTTCCTACTTTAGCATTCCAGTCCCCTATGATGATGAGGACATCATTTTTTGGTGTTAGTTCTAGGAGGTGTTGTAGGTCTTCATAGAACCGGTCCACTTCAGCCTCTTCTGCATCAGTGGTTGGGGCATAGACTTGGATTACTGTGATGTTGAATGGTTTACCTTGGAATCGGACAGAAATCATTCTGTCATTTTTGAGATTGTATCCCAGTACTGACTTTTGCACTCTCTTGTTGACTATAAAGGCCATACCATTTTTTCTACGAGATTCCTGGCCACAGTAGTAGATATAATGGTCTTCTGAGTTAAATGTGCATATGTGGGTGTAGAAACCTTAGACCCTGCAGCACTGTGGCTTGCCCTCAGGCTTTCCTCTCCCTCCCACTGTGGAATTTGGGGGGGGGGTCATGGGACCTGGGAAAAGATAACTTAGAAGGCATTTCAATGTCTTTTCCAATCCCTTCCACAGGACGAGAAAACTTAGAAAGGCATTCAAGAGTGGCACCTTCAATACATGTAACAATCCCCCTTTCTGCTAGCCCAGTCCTGCTGTATAGCACCTAGGTCATGGTGAGTCTTTCAAAAGCATTCCCATGAGCCTTTGGGAAACATGCAAATTATAGCAGAAAGGGGGCTTGTTGGTGATGTATTGAAGTTGCCACTCCTGAATGCTCTTCTAAGCTTTCTTACTCTGTGGAAGGGAACTCAAAAGGCCTTTAGATGCTCTCGAAGCTGTTTTTTCCTGGGAACTGATGCATTTGTTGTCCTGTCCCTTGAATTGAAGAACTAGAAATAGGCTGGGAAGCCTCCCCCTTTGAAGACAGCCATTCAGATTAATTTAATTAACTGTAATCTAACTGGCCCCTTAAAAATTAAATGCCCCCCCCAAAAAAAAACCCACCTGTGCTATCCCTCCCTCTGGGGCTTTGTGATTTCCTGTTCTGTTACCTGCTCTTACTACCGATGCTGCTTAAAGCAACTGTCTAATTTTGGAGCTTAATTAAAACAGGGAATCATAATAACTGTACAGGGAACAAGACTGAAGGACATCAGTTACAGGGAACGCTGAAAGACATCAGTTACAGGGAACAGCGAAGGTAGGCATGGGGGGACCCTTGAATGACAACTTAAGGCAACATGGTGGTGACATATTAAAAAGCTAATTGGATACATACAGGATCGTACAACTAGCCATCATGAGCCATACTGACACTACATTTGAGACAGAAATGTATGGTCACACGGCTTTAGAAGAGGACAAAACACACTGTGCTGTCTTCTTCAATCAGTCCACAGCAGCCAGTATTTCTATAAATACAGCATGCCTCCACCTCACCTGCTACTGGTGCACCACCGATACATTCAGTGGAACACTTGACCCCACAGGGGAATAACGAGACAGACAACCATTTGGATTAAACAAGGGCCACTTTATTAACTATGTATACTTTATGAATAGCAACCGGCAAGGGAGCCCTTCCTGAGCAGCGGAACAGACAAGGCAGGCGTCAGGCTGACCGGCCTCCTTGTCTGATATATATGGGCGATGCACCAACCCCGGTCCTGGGCCATTAATTTGGCTTGCGACCAGCAGCCCAGCCGCGGGTCGCCTCCCGGGAGCGCCTACCCCTGAAACCTTACAGTTTGCAGAGAGGAGCTTTACCCAAGAGGCTCCCGTAGGGGGTCCTCATTTACCACCCGGGGCCTTATAGCCCGCAAGCCGTTCCTGAAGACCCCCCAGTTCCCCAAAAGACGGGACGGCTTAAGGTGCTCACCAATTCCGCTGCCTTATCTCTGCCCCACTCTGCCAAAGTGACCGACCTATTTAACACAGCCGTGCCTCCACCCGTTGTTCCACTGCTCCAGTGTAAGGTAGGCGAAAACACTACCACCCTCATTGCCAATCTTGGGTGATAGCGAAAAATTCCTATCTGGCCCCCGATTGGGCGACTAGCCTCAGCCTACACTAGCTTAACCGGGCGGGTGGGCAGGCGAGCACGAGGCTGCAACTGACAAAGGGGGGCAGGAGCGGAGCCGTGCCTAGCCAGGCCGGCTCCGCCCCTCCCCGCGTCCCCAGCTCTCTGCGCTGTGACGCTGCATTCGCCCCGCCTTCCCCGCGGCGGCAAACCAGCCCCCGGCCACCATTGCCTTCGGCGGCGGCCGGGAGCTCTCTTCTCTGCTCCCCACAAGATCCCTCTGGGTCCTTACCCATAGCAACATTAATACCACAATCACCCACAACAGTTCTGCTGGACACCACAAGGAACTTTCTTTCCAGCAACCACACTTTCCCCACAAGTAGCAGTGTGGAGTCATGCCCCTTCCCTGACCCAGATGCAAGACCCAAGTGCAATGGAAGGGTATGCACCCCTGTCCAAGGTGCTAGTTAGTGTCCACAACAGACCGACAGAAAACACTGTCTCAATGTTAGGGGAAAGTCCGAATCCAGTGGCACCTTTAAGACCAACAAAGTTTTATTCAAGGTGTGAGCTCTTGTGTGCACGCGCACTTCGTCAGATGATGAAATGGAATTACATGTCATAGTTGTATATATATGGGTGGTTTGTTAAATTAGCATGCAAAATACTGAGGACACGGATCCGGATACCATCCTCCCTGTACCACCCCTATTCCAGGGTGTGGTAACAACTGTCCCAAACCACCCTCCAACGCCTTCTGGATCTGCTTGTTCACCTTGCGCCTGGCCCGGTCGAAGCGTCTGGGATCCCCCAGATTGCACCACACGTGCCGAGGTAGAATCGCAGACCAAACCACTCGCACCCCGGGCCATCTTGCCCGAACCGCCTCGGGTCTTCCGTGGCCTGGATAACCAGGGCCTTGCCCTTCATCAATCTGAGATCATTGCCCCCCACGGTGCACCAGTAAAACATCCGGAGGCGGCCCGTGCCGTTCCTCACACAACAGGGGGAGTAACCTGGGCCACTGCATGCCCCTCCTTCCCCCTATTCAACCACTGCCAACTCGCTCAGATCCAATTGAGAACCAAACACCGTTCTCTTTGCCTGATGAGCGGCCCAACAGATCATACTGTGGCAGCAGATAATGACTCTCCTCCTCTCCTGCCGACCCTCAGACCTCGCCTGAATCCATGTGAGGTCCTCTGGGGCCTGGATAACCCGGCCTTGCCCTTCATCAGGCTGGGATCATTGTCCCCAAGGTGCACCAGCAAACTATCAGGAGGCGGCCCGTGCCGCTCCTCGACCAACAGGGGAAGTAACCTGGGCCTTGCAATGTAGCCGTCCAGGCTATCAGCCCTCCGAGCCACCGTGCTCGTATCTTCACAAGGTCAGTCTCCACCGTGCAATTGTGTAGCCCTTCATGGCGAAGCAGCATAGCCGACCAGACATCTGCAACCCCAGGCCACTTTGCTCTACTCATCGCAAGGCCAGTCTACCCCCCCAGGCACAATGTCTTTGTAATTCATGGCAAGTCAGAATAGCCAAGCAGACTATCTCCCTTGTAGCACCAAGGCTTTCTGGCCATCGTGTCCTGCTGGCCCGGTGGGTGGCCCCACTGACTGTGCTGTGGCCGCAGACATTGCTCTTCGTCTCGCCTTGTAGGCCAGATAACCCACACTGTGGGCCATCTCATTCGCAGCGCCAGGGACTCCACGGTCAGCGTGTCCTACTGGCCCGGTGGGTTGGCCCAAAAGACTGTGCTGTGGCCACCGACCTTGATTCTCCATCTCGCCCCCATGGCTGGCCACACCTGGAATGAACACTCATCGACACGTGATCTCATCCCAAGGCCAGCCGCACCTGAAATGACAACCTCATGAATAACTTGAAACTGTCGGGATACCTTTCTTCGAACGCTAGGCAAAAAGCCCCACCCCTGGCTCACTTAGTCCCCAAAATACCACCTGATCCGAAGAATCCCCGTAGCCTTACCATATGGCAAGGAAGCCCCATCCTGGGGCGGCTGCCGTGAGCAAGGGGGGGCCGACTCACCCAACGCCTGAGTGCTAGCCATCCTGGGGCGGCTGCCGTGAGCAAGGGCCAACTCACCCAACACCTGAGTGCTAGCCATCATGAACATGGGCCTAGTCAGCGGAGTTCCATCCGCCTGCCTAAAGCCGTAACCATCTTATAATTTGAAATGCAGTGAATTGGTATATAACTTTAATGAGTGCATTCCTACCGTCACTGCGATCTGCTGAATTAACTCCTTTGAAATCCCTGCGTAGTAAAGGAAGCCCCCTCCCTTTAAAGGTGTGTCAATTATCCAGTGATGCTAATTTCCTCATGCCCCGCAAAACCAATTCCATGCATATTCATGCATTCAGGCACTATTAAACCAACCAGACTCATTTACCCAAGACTCATTTACTTCGGATCTTCCGGCAACCCCGTGACCCCCAAAAGGTCAGAAATTGATGCCTAGACTCTTCCGGGCTGAAGGTTATAACAAGAGATTCCCCAGGAAGTCCCACAGCACTAGATAAGATCTGGCCCCATGCCCTTAACGTCGTGGTGTTCGCAAGGAACCATTCCCATCGTTGCAATTGGGCCCGAGCCGGGAGGCGTCCGTTGTTTTAAACGTCAGTGGACTGCCCCACAAGGCATTTTGACACGCTTCTAATCGAACAATCTGACAGGGAGGCGCCCATTGCTTTAACAGTCAAGGGAAGGCCCCAAAGGGCAGTCAGCCATGCTACTAAGTACATGAATTGCTCCTTTAATAACCACCCAGTACATCATATGCGACCGGCGAGGTCGGCTGTAACATGTGCTATTGCCCAGGTCCAATGTGGTGCCCCTGCAAAAGCCCGTATAATTTAATGTTGTTTGTTTGTTTGATAGGTAGTTTATTCATCTATTCTAAAAAACCTTACCCTTCTCAGTATACCGTACCTCTCATTCGTCCACATAAACTGGGCTCCTACCCGGAAGACCAGGACAAGCACCCGGAAATGTTCATCGGCTCCTTCATACCGTCTGATATATGTACATACGTGCAAGTTGTATGTACCCCGCCTGATGTGAAGATGGTTCCAGTGGCACCTATACACCCATGTGAAAGTAAGGCTGGGCTGCCAAGCATTAAGCAGTTTCAGTCTTCCCAAGCGCATGAGCAGGATGGCCATCTGGCCTCGCAAGCCATGCTGATCCCTGCCGATCCTCCGATGGGCCCCGCTGAACCCATGCCCACTGGAACCTCCGGTAATCCATCTGGCCTTATATACCGTTGTTGTGGCTGCCTGCCGCATCCCATAGCCTCCGTAACCAATGCAACCCGTCTAGCCCCAACAATTCACACTGCCCTCTTAAAACCTGTGAGGAATGCTCCTGGGGACCAACCGAAGACATGTAACGATGTGCCAGCTGTCATATTCCCAGCTCACCGCACCAAGTTGGACGCCATACCGTATCCCTGCTAAAACAGAAAACATGGTGTACCAATACGTATTGGAATAGATATTATGATCCCTAACCTAGGACAAATACCAACCCAATTTTGCCTTCACACCGGCAAGGTCACGCGTTGCTGACAAGGATTCCTTCTAGAAGGAAACCATTAGAGGTTCCGTTGGTTCCCATCCCGATTACACTTGATTTTGCCCCACACAGTGAGCCCCAATTGAGCCACCCAGCTTCAAGTAGCTCAAAGTCAGAGGCCATTCGTAGATAAGTTAGACACCAATAAGGCTTCCACAGCATCTACCGCAGAAAAAGAAGAGACTGGATTCATACCCCGCCCTTCACACCAGAACGGCTTACAATCTCCCTCCCCGTGGCTGGAAGAGCTCTGCGAGAGCCGCTCCTTAGGAACAGATCTAAGAGAACCATGCCTGACCCAAGGTCACCCAACCGGCCTCATGGAGGAGTAAAGGAGGGCTGCTCCTGAAAGAACGGCTCCACAATAACCGTGACTGACCCAAGGTCACCCAACCGGCCTCACGTAGAAGAACAGGAACTCACCTGGTTCCCCCGAATAGCGTCTTCTGCTCGCAACTACTGCACTGTGAATACATCTCTTCTGCTCCCACCTATTGCACTGGGAATACATCTCCATGCGGAGGGCCCAAATATGCTCTGGGGATTGGCAACTTACCTTGTCTGAATAACCCTGTAAGAGCAATGTTTCTTGTCTGAATAACTCTGTAAAAGCCTAGTTCCCTCATAAATCCTACCTTCAGACCATGCCAGCAACTGGGGATGAAGGAAAGAAGGGATTGGATTTATACCCCGACCCCCACTTAGAGGGGAACAGCTCCGGGGGAACTTGACTGGCCCAGGGTCTTGTCTGAATAACTCTGTAAAAGCCTAGTTCCCTCATAAATCCTACCTTCAGACCATGCCAGCAACTGGGGATGAAAGAAAGAAGGGATTGGATTTATACCCCGACCCCCACTTAGAGGGGAACAGCTCCGGGGGAACTTGACTGGCCCAGGGTCACCTGACTAAAACTCATGGCCCCTCACATTCATACCCAGTCCCCCACTTAGAGGGGAACAGTTCCGGGAGAGCTTGACTGACCCATGGCCACCCGACTAAAACTCATGGTCGCAGGAGGCCCAGAAGCCACCATCACATCAAATTTATGCCCTGTCCCCCACTTAGAGGGGAACTTCTCTGAGAGAACTCGACTGACCCAGGGTCACCCGACTAAAACTCATAGTCGCAGGAGGCCCAGAAGCTACCACCACAGTACTTTCACCTACCTGCACATGGATAGATGAATTGAGGTGAACTCACGCAGCCAAGTAGCGTCTGAAGTATACCTGAAACTGCACCCCTGTTCCCTCTAAGCTGTAGAGCCCTGGGAGCAAAATTCTACCCTGTGAGCTCCTGGCATTAAAGTTGTGAGCAAGCCGCTTGGCTATCGCATAACTCAGTTTGCTCCGGAGCCATCCCTCCCCGAGCGGAGACAAAATGCGTGAGCTGGAGGCTAAAACCTGTGAGCTAGCACACACTAGCTCAGCCTAGAAGGATCACTGTAACCAGATGGTATTGTTAGGGATCACTGTAACCAGATGGTGTTGGTAGATTTGTGGCTGTCTGCTGCTGAAAAGCACTGCCCCCTCCTCTTGCAGACCACCTAGGGTAATCTCCATGAACGACACCATTCCTGGCACCAATGAGATAGCTCAGGTGCACCTACCACCATTTACCCGAAAAAAGCAGGCTGGTCCAGCAGCCGCAAGTGTAGGAGTGTGAACCCACCCCGTTCCCCCAGGTTAGAGTCTGCGCACTCAACCACTACGCCAAACTCTCTGTAGCCTTAAAATACCCGCATACCAGCTGCTACCTTGGAGCGTGCATAGGGCCCCTACGCACACTGAACCTCCTAACTGCACCTTGGATTGGGGGGTGGTGGCGCATTCCACCGTGCCGCTCGAGGCCGCCCGCTGGCCCTCGAGGTGAGCATCCGTAGAGATACAGCGGGGGGGGCGGTGCCAAACAATAGATCCTCCCGCGCTCACCCAATGGCGACCCACGAGGCACCGGGTGTCCGTCTGCTCTCCAATACCCGAGGCCTTCCCAAGGGGGAAGGTTTTTTTTTTGGCGATCTGGACTGGGAATGGCCACTGGCTCACCGAGCCGTTCCTGCCGCCGCCCCCAAGGTGGCCGATGGTCCCAAAGGGGATGGGGGTGGCCGATGGTCCAGGTGGGGATGGGGAGATTCAGTCGCGAGCAAGCTCCGTGGTGGGGGTGAGCGCTCGGCCTGCGGGAGGAGGGAAACTGGGGTCCCTCGACTCTACAATCCCCCAAGCACCCCAGGCGTCGCGAAAGCTCCCCTCGCCTCGCGGACCGCTCCCTCCCGGCGCCGTGCCTCTACGCCGGCCGGAGCCCCTCTCCCGGCCCCCTCACGTCGCGCTGGTTACTCCCTGTGCTCGGACAGCCCAGCTCGCCGCTCCACGCTCCACCGCCGGTGCTTCCTCCGCTGCGGTGCCTCCAAGCGGAGCCGCCCGCTACAGCCTGCCGCCAGCGATCGCCACTGCTGCTACTGCCGCCGTGGCGCTGCCCGCTACGGCCCGCCGCCAGCGATCGCCGCCGCTGCTGCTGCCGTCGTGGCGCCCTCGTGGTTGTGAACAAAGCACTTCCGGCCCCGGCAGCGCGGCACAGCAGCACCTCAGCCTCCGACTGCTCCAAGCGAGCACGAGGCTGCAACTGACAAAGGGGGGCAGGAGCGGAGCCGTGCCTAGCCAGGCTGGCTCCGCCCCTCCCCGCGTCCCCAGCTCTCTGCGCTGTGACGCTGCATTCGCCCCACCTTCCCCGCGGCGGCAAACCAGCCCCCGGCCACCATTGCCTTCGGCGGCGGCCGGGAGCTCTCTTCTCTGCTCCCCACAAGATCCCTCTGGGTCCTTACCCATAGCAACATTAATACCACAATCACCCACAACAGTTCTGCTGGACACCACAAGGAACTTTCTTTCCAGCAACCACACTTTCCCCACAAGTAGCAGTGTGGAGTCATGCCCCTTCCCTGACCCAGATGCAAGACCCAAGTGCAATGGAAGGGTATGCACCCCTGTCCAAGGTGCTAGTTAGTGTCCACAACAGACCGACAGAAAACACTGTCTCAATGTTAGGGGAAAGTCCGAATCCAGTGGCACCTTTAAGACCAACAAAGTTTTATTCAAGGTGTGAGCTCTTGTGTGCACGCGCACTTCGTCAGATGATGAAATGGAATTACATGTCATAGTTGTATATATATGGGTGGTTTGTTAAATTAGCATGCAAAATACTGAGGACACGGATCAAAAGAATGACAAGCTTAGTTCTGTTTCAGTTCAACTGGGGGGGGGGACGAACAGCGGTAATAAATATATCAAGCTCACACCTTGAATAAAACTTTGTTGGTCTTAAAAGTGCCATTGGACTCTAACTTTGTTACATTGCTTCAGACCAACACAGCTACCCTCCTTGATCTATCATTAGGGGAAAGTGTAACCAAGCAGATTAAACATTTGTCTTGAGATGACAAAACAGCACCAATGAATAGTCCAGGCATTGCATTAACAACTGGACATGATTTTTCAGATGGTGACCAGGCGATTGAAAGAAGACATCTTCAAGAAGCAATTTACAGATCCATTGATAATCGATGGAAAGAAGATAATAATAATGAGAGAACTACCGAGAACAATTATTCAAGACAGGAAGAAATTCAAAAAGCTGACAGATAAACTTAAATCAATGAACATCAGATTCAGATGGGAAATACCACAAGGACTGAGCTTTACACACAACTCAGCAAGACATATAATCAAGACGACTGGAGACATGTTTAGATATTTGGCAGATAATTCTGAGGACTTTGAAAATAAACGAGATTAGCCATGATGGAGTACAAATTTATATCCTGGAATGTAAACGGACTTAATTCACCCAACAAAAGGAAATTAATTAAACATTGGCTAGAAAAGCAAAATTGCAATATAATTTGTCTGCAAGAGACGCATATCAGAAAACAGGACGATAAATATCTGGCGAATAAAAAATCTGGGGAAGGATTTTACTTATTGGCAGAGAAAAATAATGGGACTGTGATTTATGTCAAGAAAGAATTGGAACCAAAAGAAAATTTTAAAGATAAAGAAGGAAGATATATAGGAGTAGAAATATTAATGCATCAGAAAAGGATATTATAGTAAATGTGTATGTGCCAAATGGGGCAAAAGAGAAAATTTTTAAGGACTTGATAAAAGAATTGGATCAGGTGAATTATGAACAGACCATTATAGCTGGAGATTTTAATGGAACTATCGATAATAAATTGGACAGAAAATCTAAAAAGACGGATGAAAAAATTTGAAAGTTACCCAAAGTCTTCTTTGAGTTAGTCAAGCAGGAGAAACTAGAAGACGTGTGAAGAAAATGGAACCCAGTAACGAAAGACTTTACATTTTACTCTAATAGACATAATTCTTTTTCAAGAATTGACATGATTTGGATGTAAGGTGATATGGCATTGAAAACACAAAAAATACAGATTCTGCCAGAGAACAACTCTGATCACAATCCAATATTGTGGACGTCAAGATAAAGGAAAAGGCAATTTTGTTGGCGATTGAACGAAGATTTATTGGACAAGCAGAAAATAATAGAGACACTACGTAAGGAGACGGAGTCTTTTTTTTCAGATGAATTTGAACCAAGAGACTAAAATACAGACAGTATGGGATACGTATAAAGCTGTAATGAGGGGATTGTTAATATAGATGAATGTAAATGAGAAAAAGGAAAAAAATAGACAACAAAGTGCCATTTTGGAAAAAATACAACAAAAAGAAGGTGAATTGAAGAAAAGACCTGGTAAAAAGAAATTAATAAAGGAAATTCAAATCCTCCAGGAGCAACTGAATGCGATAATGAACCAGGAAATTTATTGGAATTTAAAGAAATTACAGCAGAAATCATTTGAAGGAGCCAATAAACCTGGGAAGTTTTTGGCATGGCAACTCAAAAACAGAAGAGAAAGGAGAATAATAAGTAAAATTGAAGAAGGAGGAAAAGAAATTGTGGACAGTAATGGTATAAAAAGGGCCTTCTTTAAGTATTATGCAAAATTATTCCAGAGCCAACAGATGGATTTAAATAAGATAAAAGAGTATTTGGAGAAAATGAATTTGCCAAAGATTAATGAAGATAGAAAATAATTGTTGAACAATCCAATCCAGAAAGAGGAAATATATAAAGCTATAGAAGAAGCAAAGTCGGGGAAAACTCCAGGACCAGATGGATTTACCGTAAAGTTTTATAAAAAATTCAAAGAGGAGCTCACTCCGATTCTTGAACATTTGACAAATGAAGTAAGAGAGACAGGATTGATTCATGGAAAGAAGCTAACATTTCATTAATACCGAAAGAAGGTCAAGGTTTAACGGATGTTAAGAATTATAGGCCCATTTCTCTTCTGAATAATGACTATAAACTGTAAAATGTCAGAAAGATTTAAAAACTATCTGAAAGAGGTAATTTGTGAAGAACAGGCAGGTTTTTTACCGGGAAAACAAATTAGAGACAATTTGAGAATGGTAGTAAATGCAATTGAATATTACGACAAACATCCAGAGAAGGAGGTAGCCTTTTTTTCCCTAGACGCTGAAAAAGCTTTTGACAATCTGAACTGGGACTTTATGTTTCAGGTTATGGAGAAGATAGATGTCGGACAGTCCTTTTTAAAAATTATAAAGGCTATCTACTCGGAACAAAAAGCATCAATAAACGTAAATACGGAGATGACATAATATTTTAAAGTTCAAAAGGGGACAAGACAAGGTTGTCCATTATCTCCACTGCTGTTTATTTGGATATTAGAAGTCCTGTTAAGAAAAATAAGAGAAGATAGAGTAATTCAAGGTATTACAATTAGGGGTTTCTCATACTAATATAGAGCGTTTGCAGACAATGTAATGTTTGTGATCGAGGATCCACTTAAAACTCTGCCGTTATTGATGACAAGAATAAAATATTTTGGAGACCTGGCAGGATTTTATATTAATAAGAAGAAATCAAAGGTGATGTGCAAAAATCTAATAAAGAAAAAGCAAGAAGAACTACAAGATTTAGTACAGTGTGAGATAGTGAGGAAAACCAAATATTTAGGGATTGAGTTGACAATGAAGAACATAGACCTATTTAAGAATAACTACGAAAAACTATGGAAATCAATACAGCTGGACTTGGGAAAATGGAACACTTTAAACCTATCATAATGGGTAGAATATCAGTGATTAAAATGAATGTTCTACCTTGTTTAATGTTTTTATTTCAGACGATTCCAATTGTGAGAGAGCCAAAGGTTTTAAATGTCTGGCAGAAGGAAGTATCGAAATTTGTTTGGGGCGGGAAAAAAGCTAGAATCAAAATGAAGATTTTATGTGATGCCAAGGAGAGAGGAGGATTTCAATTGCCAAACTTTAAACTTTACCACAATGCGGTATGTCTAACTTGGTTAGAACAGTGGATTACTTTGGATAATAGAAAACTGCTAATGCTGGAAGGGTATGACTGCAAATTTGGATGGCATGCATACTTATGGTACGGAAAAGAAAAGATTGACAAGTTTTTCAAACACCATTACATAAGAAGAACGCTATTTGATACATGGATAAGATACAATAGGTTTTTTTGGGAAATGAGACCTCTTTGGACAGTTCCGGCTGAGGTTATTAAGCCACATTCAAATGCTAAGGGCCAAGATTGGTTACAATATAAAGATATTTTGAAAACTGAGGGGAGATGGTGGAAATTAAAGAGAAGGGAGAATTAAGTTATGATTATGATTGGTTACAGTATTGGCAAATACATGATCTCTATAAGTCTGATAAAAGACAATATGGTTTCAGGAAGGAACCTAACGAAATTGAATTTGTATGGTTGCAAAAAGGTAATAAGTTGATATCTAAAATATATAAAGTATTGTTAAAGTGGTATGCTGAGGATGAAGCAGTAAAAGAACAAATGATTAAGTGGGCAATTAATATGAATAAGGAAATATCTATGTCATTTTGGGAGTATTTATGGAAACATTCAATGAAAATATCAACATGTAATAATATAAAAGAAAATTGTTATAAAATGATGTATAGATGGTATATGACGCCTAAAAAGATTGCGCTTATGAATGTTAATATGTTAAACAAATGTTGAAAATGTAAGAAAAAAGAAGGGTCTTTCTACCACATGTGGTGGACCTGCAAAAGAGCTAAAGACTTTTGGACAGAGATACATGCTGAGATGCAGAAAATTTTGAAATGTGCTTTTAAGAAAGAACCAGAAGTATTACTTCTGGGGCTCAAAATGGAAGAAGTTAATGCATCTAAGAGAACTCTGATGTGGTATCTAATTACGACGGTTAGAAAGACATATGCTCAAGCTTGGAAACAAGAAAAAGTACCAATGATTTGGGAATGGATTAAGAAGTTAATTTTATGGTAGAGATGGACAAACTTACAAGGAAACTGAACAATAAAAATCCTGAAGAATTCTTTGCAGATTGATTAGATTTTAAAGAATATTTAGAGAAAGATTGGGATGTGAAGAATAATTTGTTTTCTTTAGAGAATTACTGAGAATAGAGTATGTAAACTCCGAGACAGAGAAAAGTTAAAAATTCATGTATTGAACTATAGGTTACCGGTATATAAATAAGTTTTTTGGTTGTTTTTGTTAGTGATAAGAAGAGCAAGAAGAAATGGTAAAAGGGAGAGGGTGAGAGCACTGTGGGAAGCCTGAAGAAGAGGGGGAGGGGGGAAGGAAAAGGGATATGTATCAATTATAATATTTTGATGTTGAACGTGATGTAATATTCCTATAATAAAAATTGTTTTAAAAAAGCAACAACTGGACATGATTTTTGTGTGTGCGTCACAGTAGTACAACATGGATTGGATGAGTCCTCTGTTTTTCTAAATACAGAAAAAGGGGCCTCTATAAGCTTGCCACCCCCTCATGGATCACTGCCATGTCGCGGCGAGGGGGCTTGCGCGGTTTGATGAAGCTGTGGGCTATGCCGTGAAGGGCCACCCAAGACGGACAGGCAACAGCAGAGAATTCAGACCAAGAATGATCACCTGGAGAAGGTAATGGCAACCCACTCCAGTATCTTTGCCAAGAAAACCCCATGGACAGTATCAAAAGGCTAAAAGATATGACGCCGGAAGATGAGCCCCTCTGTTCGGAAGGTGTCCAATATGCTACTGAGGAAGAGCAGAGGGCAAGTACAAGTAACCCCAGAAAGAGTGAAGTGGCTGGGCCAAAGCTGAAAGGACGCTCTGTTGTGGATGTGTCTGATGGTGAAAGGAAAGTCTGATGCTGCAAAGAACAATACTGCATAGGAACCTGGAATGTAAGATCTATGAATCAAGGTAAGCTTGACGTGGTCAAAAATGAGATGCCAAGACTGAACATCAATATCTTAGGAATCAGTGAACTAAAGTGGACAGGAATGGGCGAATTTAACTCAGAAGACCATTATATCTACTACTGTGGCCAGGAATCTCGTAGAAAAAATGGTGTGGCCTTTATAGTCAACAAGAGAGTGCAAAAGGCAGTACTGGGATACAATCTCAAAAATGACAGAATGATTTCTGTCCGATTCCAAGGCAAACCATTCAACATCACAGTAATCCAAGTCTATGCCCCAACCACTGATGCAGAAGAGGCTGAAGTGGACCGGTTCTATGAAGACCTACAACACCTCCTAGAACTAACACCAAAAAATGATGTCCTCATCATCATAGGGGACTGGAATGCTAAAGTAGGAAGTCAAAAGGTAACCGGAATAACAGACAAGTTTGGCCTTGGAAAGCAAAATGAAGCAGGGCAAAGGTTAACAGAGTTTTGTCAAGAGAACACACTGGTCATAGCGAACACCCTTTTCCAACAACCTAAGAGACGACTCTACACATGGACATCACCAGATGGGCAACACCGAAATCAGATTGACTATATAATTTGCAGTCAAAGATGGAGAAGCTCTATCCAGTCAGTAAAAACAAGACCTGGAGCTGACTGTGGTTCAGATCATGAGCTACTCATTGCAAAATTCAGACTTAAACTGAAGAAAATTGGGAAAACCACGAGGCCATTCAGGTTTGACCTAGATCGCATCCCTGATGAATATACAGTAGAGGTGAAGAATAGATTCAAGGGTCTGGATTTGATAGATAGAGTGCCTGAAGAACTATGGACAGAGGTTCGTGACATCGTACAGGAGGCAGCAATCACCACCATACCAAAGAAAAAGAAATGCAAGAAAGCAAAATGGCTTTCTGATGAGGCTTTACAAATAGCAGAGGAAAGAAGGAAAGCGAAAGGCAAAGGCGAAAAGGAAAGATTTACCCAACTGAACGCAGATTTCCAGAGAACAGCAAGGAGAGATAAGGAGGCCTTCCTGAATGAACAGTGCAAAGTAATAGAAGAAAACAATAGAATGGGAAGGACTAGAGATCTCTTCAAGAAAATTGGAGAAATCAAGGGAGCGTTCCATGCAAAGCTGGCCATGATAAAGGACAAAAACGGTAGGGACCTAACAGAAGCAGAAGAGATTAGGAAAAGATGGCAAGAATACACAGAAGAACTATACAAGAAAGACCTCGATGTCCTTGACAACCACGACGGTATAATCACTGACCTCGAGCCAGACATCCTGGAATGTGAAGTTAAATGGGCCTTAGAAAGCATTACTAACAACAAAGCTAGTGGAGGTGATGGTATCCCAGCTGAGCTATTCAAAGTCTTAGAAGAGGATGCTGTTAAAGTTCTGCACTCCATTTGCCAGCAAATTTGGAAAACGCAACAGTGGCCACAGGATTGGAAAAGATCAGTATACATTCCAATCCCAAAGAAGGGCAATGCCAAGGAATGTTCAAACTATCGCACAATTGCACTCATATCACACGCTAGCAAGGTCATGCTCAAGATCCTACAAGCTAGGCTTCAACAGTACGTGGATAGAGAACTACCAGAAGTACAAGCTGGGTTTCGAAGAGGTAGAGGAACGAGAGATCATATTGCCAACATTCGCTGGATTATGGAGAAAGCAAGAGAGTACCAGAAAAATATCTACTTCTGCTTCATTGACTATGCTAAAGCCTTTGACTGTGTGGATCACAACAAACTATGGCAGGTCCTTAAAGAGATGGGAGTACCAGACCACCTCACATGTCTCTTGAGAAACCTGTATAAGGGCCAAGAAGCGACAGTTAGAACCGGATACGGAACAACTGATTGGTTCAGCATAGGAAAAGGAGTACGACAAGGATGTATACTGTCACCTTGCTTATTTAATATATATGCAGAGTACATCATGCGAAATGCTGGCCTGGATGAATCACAAGCGGGAATTAAGATTGCTGGGGAAAAGATCAACAACCTCAGATATGCAGATGATACCACTCTAATGGCTGAAAGTGAAAAGGATCTAAAGAGCCTCTTGCTCAGAGTAAAAGAGGAGAGCGCAAAAGTGGGCTTGAAGCTCAACATCAAAAAAACTAAGATCATGGCATCCGGCCCCATCACTCCTTGGCAAATAGAAGGGGAAGTCGTGGAAGTAGTGACAGACTTCACGTTCCTGGGATCCCAGATCACCGCAGACTGTGACTGCAGCCATGAAATTAAAAGACGCCTGCTCCTTGGGAGGAAAGCGATGGCGAACCTAAACAGCATGATAAAAAGTAGAGACATCACCCTGCCAACAAAAGTCCGCATGGTCAAAGCAATGGTATTCCCAGTAGTCATGTATGGCTGCGAGAGCTGGACTATAAGGAAGGCCGAGCGCCGAAGAATAGATTCTTTTGAACTATGGTGCTGGAGAAGACTCTTGAGAGTCCCTTGGACTGCAAGAAGAACAAATCAGTCAATCCTCAAAGAAATCAACCCTGACTGTTCCCTGGAAGGCCAGATAATGAAACTGAAGCTCAAATACTTTGGCCACCAAATGAGAAGGGAGCACTCACTGGAGAAGACCCTGATGCTGGGAAAGATTGAAGGTCAAAGAAGACGGGGACGGCAAAGGATGAGATGGTTAGACAGTGTCA
>NW_015177055.1:355177-357991 GCF_001447785.1 Gekko japonicus
TTTGGTTGGCATGCTTATTTATGGTATGAAAAGACAAAAATGGACAGTTTCTTCAAGTGTCACTTGGTAAGACATGCGCTATTTATGACATGGATGAGATGTAAACAATATTTTCGTGATATGAGACCACTTTGGATTGTACCAGCAGAAGTTTTGACACCATATTCAAGACAACAAGGTGAAGAATGGTTGCCTTACAGTGACTTACTTAAAAAAGAGGGAACAGAATGGGTAATGAAAAATCAAGATGAAATTCAGTATAAATATGTTTGGTTGAAATATATGCAAATTTGTGATATCTTTAAAGCAGATAAGAAAAAATATGGATTCAGAGAGGAAAAGAATGAATTTGAGATTATATGGGAGAGTGGAGGGAAAAAAATGATTTCTAATTTGTATAAAGTTTTGTTGAAATGGTATACTGAAGATGAAACTGTAAAAGAACAAATGATAAAATGGGCAATTAATATGAACAAGGAAGTGACAATAGACTCGTGGGAATATTTGTGGAAGAATTCTATTAAGATATCGACTTGTACCAATGTAAGAGAAAATTGTTATAAAATGATGTATAGATGGTACATGACGCCAAAAAAATAGCAAATATGAACCAAAATATGTCTAATAAATGTTGGAAATGTAAAAAGCATGAGGGCTCATTTTATCACATGTGGTGGACATGTGATAAAGCTGTGGACTTTTGGACAAAAATCCACAACGAAATGCAAAAGATATTGAACTGCTCATTTAAAAAAGCAACTGCGTACCAGCAGTTGCCGGTAGATGAGGCAACAGCGGAGGCGCAGACAATTGTGACTCACCGGGGGGCATTCCGTGTAAAGCGATTACAATTCGGACCGGGGCTAGTCCAGCAACTGATGGACTCTCTTCTTAAAGGGATCCCCGGCGTCACACCATTCTTCAATGATGTGATGATCGCCGCTGCCACGCCAGCCGACTTCGCTGATCGCCGCCGCGCCGTGCTCAGCCGTTTCCAGGATGCTGGGCTGAAAGTGAAGCTAGACAAGTGCCGCCTGGGTGTACCATCAGTGGACTTTTTAGGGTTCACGGTGGATGCGGAGGGCCTCCACCTAACCCGCGAGAAGGTGAAAGCAATAGTAGAGGCACCGCTGCCGAAGTCATAAAACCAAAGGTCATCATCTTTCAGATTTTCTGGTGGGGTAGTGCCGTGTTGGTCTGAAGTATCAGAACAAAGTTTGAGTCCAGCGGCACCTTTAAGACCAACAGTTTTATTCACGATATAAGTTTTTGTGTGCAAGCACACTTCTTCAGATACAGTGGAACAGAACCCCCTTAACCATTACTTATAGGGGGTGGAAGTTGTTGTCAGGAAGGGCCATTTACAGTCAAATTGCATAAGTACTATGTGATAATAGCTGAGATAGGATATAAGAAAGAACTGTGAATGGCAGTATATTAGCATACAAACACAAGAGTTAACAAACAGATGTGGGAATGTGGTCTGAGTCCAGTGGCACCTGCAAGACAAATAAAGTTCAATTCTGGATACAAGTGAGAACTGAGAGACTTAGTATGTATACTAATTCAGATTAATTGAAACAGATTTCCTCAAATATTACATATAGGTGGTGGTGGGGATTAGTTTTCAGTTTCAGGTTTTCTGTGAACCATGAGGTGAACTGCAGTCTCATCATGTATCACAGCTGGAATGATGTCTTTGCCACTTCAGTTATTTGTCTGAATTTACTTGGGTTGATTGTGATTAATGGAGCCAAAGTATGCAAGTACTTTGGTATATTCCATCACTCTGGGCTTGAGTGTTTGTGGGAGAGAACTTGTATATGTTGGTGGTGTCAATGGTATTTGCTCAATACTGTGGGGACATTCTCAAGAAAGTGGGTTCACATATGCATTTTTCAGCACTTCAGCAACCCATTGTGGAAGCTAGTTGTTCCCTATGGTTAGGTGCCATGCCACACCTCTGTGAGAAGCCACCATATGTGCTATGGACAAAGGACCTGGCTTCTTCTTATATAGCTATAAACAGAGGACCATGGATTTCAGTACTGTGGAAGTGAGTGAATCAGTACCAACAACGGCTTGCACTTGTGCAGGAGACATCACAAAGCAAAACGCCACATACACTCTCTTAAGAACTTAAGAAGTGCCCCACTGGATCAGACCAGAGGTTGTTTGGGGTTTTTTTTAATACTAGCATCCTATCTCACACTGGCCAAGGAGTTTCCCCAAAGAGCAAACACAAACAAACAGGGCATGGAGATTCCCCTGATGTTGCCTCTTTGCACTGGGATTCAAAGATTTACTGTATTCCTGTGATGAGGCTGACTTCGCTACTTATTCATGCATTCAGGCAAAAACACTGAGAGTTTGAAAGCTCTGAACCCAAAAGTAAGATCTGGATCATACACCCCCACGTTCAGGGGGCTCTCCCCTTCTAGAGAACATGGTCCAAAGAGCGGTCCTCAGTGTATTTGGTTGAATTCATGAATAAGAAATTGGGAACCAACTTCAGCCTCCTCTCTATGTGTGGATGATCCCAAGTCATTTTACCTAGCAGTCATTGATCCAGAGTGATCCTCCATGAATTGCCTTTTAATTTTAAAGCCATCTGTGCTACTGTGGTTCACTGTCGCGTTCACACAGTCTGCCCGCCAATCTTCTAGTTACACTGGGGAGGGCGTGTCGGTGTAATAAACGCGCCCAAATGTAACGTTGAAGAGGTGTCTTGGAAAAGCATGAGAGAGACACACCCCGTTCCTAGCCCGCTCACTATGCCCTGTTTTCACCGCGCTATACACCTACATTCCCCCC
>NW_015177055.1:358007-369164 GCF_001447785.1 Gekko japonicus
CCCCCGCCCGGGCGAGGGGGGGGGGGGGGGGGGGGGGGGGAGAAATGGGCTTCTGCCTCGAGCCCCGTGAGGAGAAGAAGTGGGGGGCGAGGCACGGATCCGCTGGCTGGTTGCGCGTGCGCCTTACTGACCGGGTGGAGGAGGAGGGGGGGGCTTGCTGCTGCAGCTGTGACCGGCCTCACGTAGGGCCGCTGCTTCTGCTGCCGGGCTCTCAGGGGCCGCCTCCAGGGTCCGGTGGGCGGGATGTCGGGCCGTATAAGCCTTCCGAGAGGGGCCTGCTGAGTGTAGTCTGTGACTGGAGCAAGGCGAGGCGGGACGGTGGAGCGGCGGCGGCGCTTTGTCTCGGAGGTGGGTTGCCGGGCTTGTCTCTCCCGCGTTTGGTTTATTGGGTTCATTGTCGATGGCGAGAGGCTTCAATTGACTCGGTTTCTTTGGGAGTGTTTCTTCCAGCGCCGTACAACGGAGGTCGCTTCCCGGTGCAAAGTGGAAAGGGGAGGGGGGCGGCGGCGGCGGCGGCGGGCTTTCCGTCGTTTACTTTCCCAGGCGGTGTGGAAATTGCTGCCGTTTGCTTCGCCGACGCCTCGAGAAACTTCCTCCTTGGAACCGTCCGCAAAGTATGTCAGGCTTTGAATGCCAAAAAGAAACAGGCGTCCAGCGGGGCTTTAAAGATTCGGCGCAGTTTTTTTTAATCCCAGCCAAAGCCTTCGCGGAGTGGAGCCCAGCCGCTTGGATCTGAAGAAAGGGGCTCTACTCCGCGGAAGCTTCCAGACCAGCGGGTGCTGTCTCGCGAACACTTTCCAGAGGGAAGCCGTTCCGTTCTGCTGTAGAATAGCTGGATTCCAGTCCCCTGGCACCTTAGAGACCAACAAGGATTTCCAGGTGGACGCCCCTTCGTCAGACACCGACCTGGGAGTAAGCCCCATTGATTAGACTGAAGTCGGATTCTGAGTAGACCTTATATGAATGGACTGGTAAATTCCATTTTCGTGTCTCTGAGGAAGTGTGCGTGCACACAAAAGCTCATCCCTTGAATAAAACTTCGTCGGCCTTCAAGGTGCCACTAGGCTCAAACTTTGTTCTGCTACATCAGACCAACACGGCTACCCACCCATATCTGAGTAGACCTGTTTAGGATCTCTCTCGCTAAGGCTTCAAGGTAGTACTGGAATGCATACTGCATACAATCCGATTGCATCTGGATTAGAGCTCCAGCTCATGAAAGTGTATGCTGGAGTAAGATGGTGTTAGACTTTAAGATGCTACTGGAGTCCTGTTTACTTTTTGTTAACAGCAGAGGAATAACGCAGTTTACCCTACCGGAGCCTTTACAATCCCCCCCCCCCAATTTAAACCCTTCCTTGGTCACACATGTGGCCCCCTTCCTCTGCCCCACTATGTAGATGCATGACAGATTTTATGCATGGGCCTGTCTCTCCCCCCCCCCCCCCATCTCCCTGCTTCCCTCAGGCACTTTCTTTTGCAGGGAAGCTTGGTAGGAAGAGCTGAGCTAGTGGAGAGAGAGAGAGAGAGAGAGAGAGAGAGAGAGAGAGAGAGAGTGAAGCTGCCTTGAAAGGGGCTTGACAGCCACTCTCTCTCCCTCAGACAGAGCAAACTCTCCTTTCCTGGAAATAGCTGGGCCTGGCAGCTTGTGGAGCTCTGTCTAGTCCAGTCTTGTCAGATGCGTGCAAAGGATTTTCATTCCTACCCTCACGGGAAAAATGAAATTAGGGGTCTTTTATTGGGACCCCCACCCTTCTTCAGCTGTGGAGAACACTTTGGAGATTTTTGTTTCCTGTGTTTTGATTGGGGCTGAGTGTGTGTAGAAGACGGTCAGATTTCTTCAGTCTCCATTTCTTTGAATGTATTTATTGAAAAAAGTTTTTCAGTCTCAGTTTTGATAATGTGCTCATTGTCTTGATAGCAGAATGCACGCGAGGCCTAATATTTTAATTTTTTAAAATGGCTGTCTTGCTTTTACTAGGTAATGGAATCTTACATTCATTCATCTACAACCCAGACGTGTTGCAGCATTAGTTTTCTATTCTTTATTCAGCCGTTTAGAGAAAACTTGGAGTAAATGGATTGAACTGGATTGGTTTGTGGAGAAATTCCTAGCTACTCGTGCTCTGGATTCCCCCCCCCCCCCCGTACTGTAAATTGATCTTGCAAATAAGTAGGAACAAATATGAGAATGGTCAGAAGAGCCAAAGAAAAAGAGGAGGGTTTATGTAGACAGTTAACTGTTTCTGCTTGAGCTGGGAAAGTTGTTGTTCCCCTTATGAGATTTCACTTGGAACAGATTTTGAGATGGAGTGTCCATTACGTGAGTGGGGGAGGGTGAAATACGTGGCAGTAGCATTCTTTCATCAACCTTTTGCTCGCTTGGTTATGGGGGGGGAGCCATTTATGTAGAGTGTTACTTTTCCTTGCTAAGGATGAATAACTTGCACTCTCCAAAGCAGGGCACATGGGTGAAAAAATCTTGAGTTTTCACAAGCATAGTATTCTTTTCTTGCCAGTTTATTTCATAAGAAATGCAGAGCCCTAAGCTATTTAATTCATCTGCTTATGAGAATTTAGTATTACATCACACTTGGACGATATGGAAGTATGCTGAACGTAATTCTGTAGTACCTAATGTCGGTATATGAAATTTGAAAAAACAAGATGAACGTAAGGCTTCTGAAGCGTATGCAGCGTATCTGGCTATGTGAGCACATCACTTATTTGTGGTTTATAAATTTGGTTAATTTCCAGATAGATCAAACTCTTGAGGCATATGTGTCACTTTTTATATAGAAGAGAAGCTAAAGAGTCTGTCTTGGACTATGCAGGGCCCATGCTACTTTGGAAAGTGGTGCCAGCAACAGGGCATAGAGGCCAAGGCCCTGATGTTACCTCCTGGCTCCATGAAACTATCTGATCCCCTTTTAAAGTTGTTTATTCCTGTGGCCATATACAGCCAATCCCACCTTTTAATCACTCTATGTGTAAAGTAGTATTTCCTTTTGTACATCCTGAACCTACTGCCCGTCAGCTTTATTGGATGCCCTCAAGTTCTACTATTTTGAGGGAGGGAGACAAATTTCTCTTTGTCAACTCTCTCCACTCATGCATAATTTTATAACCCTGTATCGTGTCCCCTCTTAGTTGTCTCTTATCTAAACTGAAAAGTCCAGACTCTTCAGCCTCATAGGGCAGGTGCTCCACCCCCCTAATCATCTTGGTTGTCCTCCGCTGCACTTTTTCCTGTCCTTTTGGAGATACGGTGACCAAAACTATTTACAGTATTCCAAGTGAGTCTGCACCATACATCTATATAGGGGCATTACAGTATTGGCCACTTTATTCTCAATCCCTTTCCTAAAAAAACCCCTAACATAGAATTTACCTTTTTCACCACTGCTGCACACTGGGTTGATCCTTTCATTGAGCTATCCACTATGACCCCAAGATCTTTTCCCTCTCAGTCTCAGCAAGTTCAGACCCCATTAGCCTATGCTTGATGGGATTTTTTGTCCCATTATGCATCACCTTATGCTTACCAACATTGAACTTTATTTGCCACATTATTGTCCACTCACACAGTTTGTCAGAAATCATATAGAATTTTGCCAGTTTAAGCGATTACTAAAGTTTTAGTATACTGCAAGGATTTAATTAAGTTAAGAAAGAAGAAAATATCCATCTAAACTTGCTTCTATAAGTGCTGTTGGAATTTTTCTGAACTGAGCAAAATTTGAAACAATATGTTACACTGTAGACATGCTAAAAAGGAACATTAATACTTTGTTGAGGACATTTGTATTTTTAACACCCAATCAGAGGCTTCTTTTTTTTTTCCATCCCCCTGGGGGGGGAGGTTTTTTTTTTTTCCAGACTACAAAACTACAACAGAAAATATAGGAAAGGGAACTACATCTAGGGAATAAAGAAAAAAGACCCACAACTAACTAAAAACCCAAGAGTAGGAGATCATACATCAGCTTATTAATAATGATAATAATGATGATGATGATAATCTTTCAATTTATTGATCGCTCAATCCTTGCAGAGCTGCTGGCTCTGAGCGATTTACAGTTACTCATTTCACAAGGGACTAACAATGCTTTATAGGGGTAAGGGAGGGCAACACATATAATCTTTACATAGCACACATTTTGCAGCCGACGGGGATTTGTTCAGTTGCAACTCAGACGTGATCCGGACGGCATTTTTCCCACTTGGCTTGGCTGGATGATGTCAGCTCTTTCTCTCCAGGACTCTTCGGGTCGCAGCTCCATACTGCCACCGCCTGGCCAGAACGGCCCATTACAGGCTTCTTGATGCCTAAGAGATCTTCTAGGCTATTTTCAAAAAGCTACTAATAATATAATGAATTTAGTCAGTTATGCTAGATTAATTATCGTTTAACCCTCCTTTAAATGTTTAAAGAAATTCCCAGAGCATCCCCAAGTTATTTCCACATTTTTTCAGGCACAAATCAGAGTCCTTCAGCCCTTATTTATTCTTATCTTTTCTAATCCTCAGTTTATAAGGGCTTTTGGGGGCAGCCACCCCTTTTCAGAGGGAGAGTCCTCATCCGAAGACCCCGAGCCCAACTTGCCATCAGATTTGCTTTCTTTTTCCTCCTTTTTGCCCTCTTCTGGTTCCCCAAGCTGTGTCCGCAGAAATTCACGTGCTTTAAAAACAGAGTCAATCTTTTCTTTTTTATTGTTAATCTTAAAAATGACGCCTTCTGGGGTTAACCACCTGTAACTGATGCCATTTGTTTGTAAGAAAAGGGTTAATTCTTTATAGTTGTTTTTCTTCTGTCTTATATCAAATGGGATATCTTTTAAAATCCTGACATTATTGCCCCCAATTTTCAAGGGTGTTCCCGAATTTGCTTTCAAAGTAGCATCTCTCACATGTCTCTTTGAGAATCTGACCACTATTTCCCCAGGCAGATTATTTTTCTTGATGTACGATGAATAGAACCTGTAGACCACATCCATCTCGCTGCAAAGGTATTTCGCTGTTAAATCTGTCATTGGGGCTATTACTTCACTCAGCCGTTGCTTCAGATTCTCTCCTTCAATTTCCGGGACTCCTTGAAACCATAGGACCAAATTTGCTTTATCCATTTGTAGCTGTAAAAGCTTTGACTCTTCTGTAGCTTGCTTCATTTCCAGCTTTTGCACCTTTTTCTTAACTTTTTTAGTAGTGATGTCTATTTCCTTCACCTTCTCTCCCATTTGCTCTGTTGCTTTTAAGGATTGAGTCAGTTCCATCTGCTGTGCTGCCACACTCTGCCCAATTACTGACAGTTGTTGTTTAATGCCAGTGATCTCGTCCAGCAGGGGGTGCAGGGAGTCAGCCAAGAGTTTTGAGAGCTCAGTGACCTCATCCATTCGAGGACTGGCCCCTAGTTTCGATTTCAACAGCTTCTCTTTCTCCAGTTTCTTCCCTGCCATCTTTGTGGATTTGTTTACTTTTCAGAAAAGTTGCTAAAGTCTCTAATATTCGCCCAAATGCTTTTCTGCGCTCTGGTAAGTCTCTTAAAACAGTTTTAGTTGCTTATTTTTCCACTCCCCCATCTGTCCTTCTGCGTTTTTCCACTCCCCCATCTGTCTATGCGTTTGGGAGGGATCCCTCCCCCCCGCTCGCTTTCCCATCGCTCTTTAGGGGGGACAGCTTCTTTTTATATCTTCATGCTTGCTTTAACCCAACTCACAGTTCATTGTTGGCCATTCGGCCTCGCTCGTCATCATTTATTTCGCCCAATCTCCAACGCTTGTCCTGGTCAGCAGCCCTCGTACCATGTGCTCACTCAGCGCCAGGACCTTCAGGGCAGAGGGGCACCTCAATTCTCCGGCTTTCGGCCATCGAAGAGGTCGCCTCTCAAAAGCCCAATGGCTGGGAGCCTTTTACCAAGGCTCTGAGGGGGTCTCGACCCGTTGGACCCCCTCCCACATGCTGGTGTGCAGTTTTCATCCCCGGGGCATCTGGGAGATGAGTCTGCCTGCGTGTCGCCATAAACCGGAAGCCTCAATCAGAGGCTTCTTCATTGTCCAGCAATATACTGATGTGAAAAACTCATCAAATTCTAGGTACCTCCTTACCCAGCTGCTCAAATATTTGGTTTCTGAGCTAGCCTTAAAATATGGACTTCGTTTGTGTGTGTGTAATGTCAAAGCACGAAGAACTTCTATCTGAAACCAAATGATCTAATTATCTCTGGGGTTCATGTGAGACCACCTTAGTTTGTTTAAAGGGAAGTTTTCTATACCTGGTTTTTTTATGCTAGGCAGGCAGTTAGAGCAGCTTCATCTCTTCGCTGTGCACAAGGACTTCCTATTAAATGCCAAATAATACTAGTTCCCACTAGTAGCCTAGTGCTTGGCACCCTGACATATGTCCACCTAATTTCACGACTACTTTCTGGTTGTTTACTGGCATGGTGGGTAAACTATTGTACTTTAAAAAGCTACACTGTATTCTTGTGTGTGGGTGAGAGCGAGATGATGATGTCCTGACAGCAGTTCTTGTTTCGCTGCATAGATAGACATAGATTTGGCTTCCAATCATTGCTTTGGTATATGTGCTACTTTTGCTTTGAAGGGGTAAATTAAGGCTGGACAGTAACACTGACACACCTCTTTTATGAGGTATGTGCCCAAAAGAAACAAGGTTAGAGTGGGAGAAAAAGCATTGCAAAAACCCTGTGGTCATTCATTGCAGAGCTTATGGCCTGACCCTACTGATCCTGAACTGATTTCTATGGTGGGTGACTGTTACGATGTCAAGTCTGGAATTGTGATCTCTGTGTTGCATTGGAGAGGGAAACTTTTTTGGGTGGTGATGAGTTTTACAATGAACTTTCTGATGTTGTGAAATGACTCTCTGAACCAGAGATTACTTCCTCTCTTTATGAGAGGAAAACATGCCAGCCAAAAAAAAAAAAGGATCCACTTCAGAATTCTGTAGTAGCCAGTTGCTAGAAACATATAATTGACTAGGAGTAAGGCCCACTGTGGGAAGAAATACAAGGAGCTCTAGAAAGAAGAAGCTCCAGGTGAGTGTCCTGGCTGTGGCTGGTGGGGTGGTGGGCCATGTTTATTTCCTTCTGCTTAGCTATAAGGCTATCTCAAGTCATTTTGCTGCCCCAAGTGGGTGGTATGGGAGGAGAGCCGCATGGTAATAGGTATGGTTCCCTCCACCCCTGACTTATGTTGATTTGAGGCTATGCAGTGGCAGCTAAGGTAGAAAAGTGCTTCCTCCTGTGCCATGTTTTCTGGGTTCCAAAGGTCTGGAAAGCAGTTCCATAGCCAGTTACAGGGTTGCTAACCCTGGGTTGGGAAATACCTGTAGATTTGAGGGGTAGAGCCTAGGGAGGGCAGGGTTTTGGGTGGGGAGGGACCTCAGCAGGGTATAATGTCATAGAGTCCACTGCCCAAAGTAGCCATTGTCTCCAGGAGAACTGATCTTGGTCATCTGGAGATCACTTGTAATAGCCGGGAAACTTTCTGTAGGGGAAATGATGTGCTGTGGCTGGGGAACACATTGATTTCTGGGAGATCTCCAGGCCCCACAGGGAGATTGGCAACCCCAGTGAATGTTTAAGGGAAGATTGGGAGATATATTTTACCTCAGGACACATTCAATGACTCCTAACAACAACAGCAAACTGTTTAGAATGTTGGAGGTGAGGGCCAATCAGGCTACATATGCAAATGACCTCTGTGTCCCAACTGGCTGGGTGGGGGGGAGGGTAACACTGGAATGGAGCAAGGCCCAATCAGCCTGCATATGCAAATGTCCTTGAAAGGCTGGTCCAATCAGGTAGAAGGTGAGTCGTCGGGATCTCGGCTAGCCTTTTATAGATAAATAGATCCATCTATATTAGGATATATGGGGGAAAACAGGCAGAGTGTTGTTGTTGAGCATCCTCCGTAGACTTGCTGCCTTTCACTACTTCCTTGTATGATTGGACAGTATGGGTTGTTGCCTTATTAATGATGGAGATCTGCAGCACAGCAAAACTTGACACACAAAATTAGACTAGGAAGAGAGGTAAAGCACATCTAGACACTTGGTGTTCCTGGGAAGATTGCTTATCATCAGATGCATCTTTCCTCTTGTGTTAGGTTAGAGTTGCGATACTTTCCAGGAAACTTCTGTTTAAATACACAGCACTATTCATTCAATGCATCCAAATACTGATAAGCTAGTAAATATCTAATTCTGAGAAAGCACTTTGCGTTCTCTGGTCAATTATAAACAGGTGTATTTGCTCAGTTTCTCTTAAAGGTCCAGCATCTTTTAAATTTCCTGGAAATTCAGCCATTAACACTTTTGAAACTATCCATTTCTTCTAGAAATAGATCTATATGGAAGTATATCGTCAGAGACCAGGTAAAAAATAGGATACAATACAATAGGATACAACAGTACAAAAAGGATAAATACGAATCTGCCATAAATATACTATTAAAATGTACATCCAGTTTATAATTGAACTATATATATTAATAACATTGTATACATATGGTCATTAATATATTGGCTCGTCAAGATCAGAAAGCAAAGTTCCTGTTTAAACTATTCTTCTGTTTTATCACCTGGGCATAGAACCTAGCAGACACTCTAGTAAGAGGTATATGTATACTTCTTCTTTGATAATAAGAAAGAAGTAATGGGATTAGTGGACAAAAGCAAATTCACTACCTGAACCTTCATCTATGAAGCTGGAATGATCGTCTGGTTACATTCACAATTTTGTTAATAATCACTTTTATCAATAAACCATGTTACATAATAATTTGGGGGGTTGTATTTTGTGTGTGCGCACACGCAGCTGTAAGTCATGGTGATCTCTGATGACTGGCTGTGTATGCACCTGGAAGTCATAGCGACGTCTGGTGACTGACCTCTACTGGGGTGGCCTGGAAGATATTCAGAGAGGTAGCTGAATGAAGCCTGCCCCTGCCTCCCAACTGCTGGTATTCTAAGGAGGTCTCCCATCCAAGTACTTGCCAGAGTTGACCCTGCCTAGCTTCCGGGATCTGACGAGACTGAGCTTGCCTGGGCTGTCTAGGTCAAGGCGGTACATAAGTTTTGTCTTGTTCGTTCCTCTCAGTCTTTCAGCATAAACAATAACTGCTCTTTATCCAGAGTACTTACCCAGGTTCATAATCCTTAAACTGCTTTTATTCTCCACTGTGTTCTTTTTCTTTTTAATCCCCGGAGGGATATTTTTTTATTTTGCAAATACTACAAAAACTACAAAGAAATATTAGGGAAGGGACTACAACTAAGGATAAAGGAAAGCAAACCACACTAAACTAAATCGCCAAGAGGAGGAGATCTTTTCACTGTTAGTAAAAATGTTAGTACAATTAGTTATAATATCACAATATACGTGTAGAGTTCTTGCTTATAACGATTCATTATTTATATGTTATTTTGTTGTTATGAGAGAAGTCTCTGATCATCTTCTTTAACATCGCTTCAAAAGGCCATTTTCCAAGTCCTTCTGCCTTTACTTCGGTTTTCTGTCTCTAAAATCGTATACCACTCTGGCAGGTCTAGCACCCTTTTCTGCCGCAGAATCCTTATCCGTTCCCAAGGTAGCAGAGTCACTAGACTTCATTTCTTCCTCTTTGGACTCTTTGTCTGTCCCTAGCTGACGTCTCAAAAATTCTTTAGCTTTAAAAGTGGAGTCTATCTTCTCTCTTCTATCGTTGATCTTAAAGATGACCCCCTCCGGAACCGCCCACCTGTACGATATCCCATTAGTTTGAAGAAAAGAAATTAAGTCCTTATAATTTTTCCTCTTTTGTCTAATTTCAAATGGAATGTCCTTTAAGGTTTTGATGGTTACGTTTCCAATTTTCAGTGGAGTTGCTGAAGTTGCTTTTAAAATGGCATCTCTGGTTTGTCTTCTTACAAACCTGACCACTATTTCTCCAGGTAGGTTATTTTTTAAAATGTAATTGGAGTATGCCCTATAGACTGGCTCCATTTCGTTTACCAGTTCATCCACTGTTAAACCTACTACTGGAGCGATGATCTCACCAAGCACCCTCTTCAAGTCTTGCTGATCCATTTCAGGAACCCCCTGAAACCTGAGAATCATGTTAGCTTTTCCCATCTGTAGCTGCAAAACTCAATTCTCTTGGCAATTCTGCTTCGTTTCCACCTCTCTCAACCTTTTCTTCAACTTCTTGCTTGTGGTGTCTGTCTCTTTAATTTTTTCGTTTGCCTGCTCCACTTTTTTCTCTGTTTCGTTCAGCTGAAGCTGCTGTGCTGCAAAGTTTTTAATCATTACGGTCAATTGCTGGTTAATACCATCGAGTTGCTGCATCACCGGCTTGAGCATATCCGCCAGGAGTTTGAGGACATCTGCTCCCTCTTCCGGTCTCGGACTCTGACTGCCTGGCTTCGTTTTAAACTTTCTCTGCTGGACCGCCATCTTTCCTGTTTTGTTTACAGTTTCTACCGCTTCCACACAACTCGGAAAACTCGTCAGACAACTTCGCAATTCAGATAAGTCTCTCAAAACACTTTCAGTTTACTTCCTCCCCTCTCCCCCTTTGTGTTCGTTAGCCGCTCATTTACATAAGGCGTCCCTCTTTGCAATCACTGTTTTCAACCGCAGGGGGGGGATCGCTTTTCAAACTACTCCGTTTTATTCAGAACTCACGTTCATTGTCGGTCAGTTTATCTGACCACGCTCGGTTTTATGCCATTCCACTTGATCTCCGGTGCTTGTCCCGGTCAGTCCAGCTTATGCCCAAAGGCCACTCAGCGACTGGACCATCGGGGCGGAGGGGAGCCTCAATTCTCCGGCATTGCGCCATTGAAGAGGCTACCCCCCAAAAGCCCCCTGGCCTGGAGCCTATCACAAAGGCTCCTCGGGGGTGTCACTTGAGGTGGCACCCCTCCAGGCCGCTAGTCTGGGAACCGCCCTTCCCTGTTGTAGAAAGAGCGTCCGCCATCGCTGTTCCATAGACCCCGGAAGTCCCTCTCCACTGTGTTCTTGTAGGGAGAGGGGTTATTATAAGGGAAAGTGGGATTGATGGGTTTAGTCAAGAGATTGTGCTTGAGAACCTTTAGCTGTGAGTATTTGAGAACATCTGGTTGATGCCTTGAAATCTTGCCGCCTGTTACTCC
>NW_015177055.1:369230-382458 GCF_001447785.1 Gekko japonicus
AAGATTACATTTTTTCAAGCAATTTTTGTGCTTACAGGTTTGTAGAGAGACCCTCTCTCCCTGTTCCTTTCTACTAACCTATACTGTGGCCCAGTTCAGAATTAGATATGATAGCCCTGGTGCCCCCCTCCCCAACTGAATATGATAAATGGCAGTTATGTTGATGATTTATCTATTTAAAAGATGTTTTTGGGAAAGTGGGATTGATGGGTATTGGCTTGTGAAGATTGATTCACACGTTACAGGAAAGACACAGCCACACTGTGTCTCCACAGTGAATGCTGTTAATAAGTCAAGGATAGATGCACATCTGGAAACACAAGTAAAATTGTAATTAACTAAGGCTCATTAGTATGGTTGGGATCTGATTCTCAACTATGCTTTAGGAAATTTGTCATTTTAAAATGTTGCAGGTTATATGTTGATGGAATGCAGTTTGAAACAAACACACACTTGTGATCCTTATTCCTTTCAGGATTTTCTGATGTTTTAATCTTCCAAATACTGAAGGAGTTTCCATGTTGTACTCTTCATATACAAATGGAAGAAGCATCAGCACTGTCAACACAGTGCTTGCTGGGAAAATGGTGGAATCTTTTTGTGGGGTGTTAATGTTTCATAGGGTCAGCACTGTATGAATGAAACAGTGTTCCTTAGCACTTCATAAGTTACAAGTCCAGGTTTCCTTGACATTATCCCAAGAAGCTACTTACGTATGTTGCACTGGTGGAATTTTGTGCTAATGCACATATGCACTTAAAAATGCTCTTTGTCTAAATAATAAAACTGTAGTTACTATTTCTATTACTTCTTACTGTTTTTGCAACCTCAGTCACAAACAGCAAACCCTTGTCCCACCATAAACCTTGTCCCACAGGAAAACATAGAAGAACGTAAAGGTTGCTACTACGAAAGTTGTATGATTTAACAACAGCTGCTAGAAATTTTGCCACACGCAAAAATGACTGTAGTTAATTTATTTCTCTTTCAGGTATATAGAAAGGATAACGATTGACAGAACTATGGTATTCACAATGGCATGGGGTCTTTTAGTCCTTGGTGTTCTGCTGCCTTCTTCTTATGCCCATACAGATTTCTTCACTTCCATTGGTAAGCAAATTTTTGTGTGTGCAATGGTCAAGTACTTCTGAGGATGGTTTGTTGAACTGCATTGTTCATACAAAGCTAAAATATGACTATGAACCCTTGAAATCGAATAAGTCGCAAAATAACCAGCAGTTTACAACAGTAAAAAGTAGGTAAGCAGCAATAAAAAGGTACTACATACAATTAAACCATTGCTGTTTTTTTAAAAAAGCAGTGGTACTAGCAGCTTAAGTGAATAATGTGTATATTTGATTTATAAATGGAGGATTCATAGCTGGGGTATGCACTCAGTATATACTGAGCAGAATAAATACAGAGCAGAGATCTGTATTTGGCTACCAAAATAGCCACGCCCAAATAAAAGCCAATATTATTTGGCTTTTGTTCAGTGCAGCTAAATGTGTTCCGTTTACTGGCTAGTCAGGCTACCATAGCGGTACAACTTAGTGAGGTAACTGAACTCATTTGAACTTTAATTGCCTTCAGTTCGACTCAGCAAGTGAAATTCATGGAGCTGAAGATATTTGAGTTTCCTGAATATTTACCCGAATACCAGCACAGTACTGATATTGGTATTCAGGAATATTTGGGAATAACAGTATTTTTTTTGTCCAATAGACCCAAATTGATAAAAAACTTATTTTTTTTGGCACACCCCTATTCTTAGTGCATGTGATCTGTCATGTAGTGTCACTTTTGAATGATTGGATGAGTAGTTGTGTCATTCTGAGATGCATAAGATGAATGTGCATCTAGCCTGCCTTGTAAGTATAAAAAACCTTTGGTAGGCTGCATGTGCATCTTAAAAGCTCTCTCAGCCCCAACCTGTTGTGGGGAGAGGAAGGGAAGGAGATTGTAAGCTGCTCTGAGACTCCAGGTGAAGGGTGGGGTATAATTCCAGTTCCTCTTCTATTAGACAATTCACCCAGTACATATGATTCACCTAGTATACGCAGGGGATACTGGGAATTAAGATTGCTGGGAAAAAGATCAACAACCTCAGATATGCAGATGATACCACTCTAATGGCAGAAAATGAAGAGGACCTTAAGAGCCTCTTGCTCAGGGTAAAAGAGGAGAGCGCAAAAGTGGGCTTGAAGGTCAACATCAAAAAAACTAAGATCATGGCATCTGGCCCCATCACTCCTTGGCAAATAGAAGGGGAAGTCATGGAAGTAGTGACAGACTTCACGTTCCTGGGATCCCAGATCACCACAGACTGTGACAGCAGCCAAAAGACGCCTGCTCCTTGGGAGGAAAGCGATGGCGAACCTAAACAGCATGATAAAAAGTAGAGACATCACCCTGCCAACAAAAGTCCGCATGGTCAAAGCAATGGTATTCCCAGTAGTCATGTATGGCTGCGAGAGTTGGACTATAAGGAAGGCCGAGCGCCGAAGAATAGATTCTTTTGAACTATGGTGCTGGAGAAGACTCTTGAGAGTCCCTTGGACTGCAAGAAGATCAAATCAGTCAATCCTAAAAGAAATCAACCCTGACTGTTCCCTGGAAGGCCAGATAATGAAACAAGCTCAAATACTTTGGCCACCAAATGAGAAGGGAGCACTCACTGGAGAAGACTCTGATGCTGGGAAAGATTGAAGGTCAAAGAAGACGGGGACGGCAAAGGATGAGATGGTTAGACAGTGTCATAGATGCAGCGTACATGAAGTTGAGCAAACTTCAGAGGATGGCGGAAGACCGGAAGGCCTGGCGTGATCTGGTCCATGGGGTCGCGAAGAGTCGGACTCAACTTTGCGACTGAACAACAACTGGGACATAGAGTCACTCATGCTATGTATGGTCTGTGCAGAGAACTTAATTCCCAGGTGTGTTGGAACCCAGTTACGATTTAGATCACAGTGCAGAAGGACAAGGAGCTTCAGCCTCCCACACTTGCCATTTTCCTGACCTGAAATGGCCCCAAGGATCCACTTTTTGCCTTGTTGGGAGAAACTTACCTGAAGCCATCAGTATATGTAACTTTTCCCAACTGAAAAAAAAAATAGTAATTGCTGCTTAGAATGGAAGAAGGCTTCTCATCCACCATGGTCTTGACCCAAATCCAACCCATGTACACCTGAGAAATTAAGTCCAGAACATAGCATATAGCATGTCCATGTTTCCCTGCATGAAGTTATGACACAGGAATTGGCCCTAAGTTGCAAGCTGGTTGAATGATTATTCTGAAAAGCTGCTACTATGAAGCTCTTCTTTTGCTCTTCATGCAAATAGCTAACTGCAGGGTTGCTCCAGCAGTACAAGAGTTAAGCCAGGCCTATAGCCAGGATTTTTGAATTTGGGTGGCTTTTAAATAAGTTGGCAGACACTGAAATAGAAATAAAAATAAAATGTAAAAAACCTGGCCCCTGCACCAGCAGGTCTTCCACTCTCGCAGCAACAGGGCGAGAGTGGCAGGCGAGCAAGTGCCCTGGAAGCTGAGCTGCCCTCTGCTGGCCCTCCGGCTGGGCACCCAGGCGCAGGAGGAGAGGAAGATTTCTCATCCACCATGGTCTTGACCCAAATCCAACCCATGTACACCTGAGAAATTAAGTCCAGAACATGGACCACTCAGGACGCCCCGCCCTGATCTGCCAGCCTCAACCATGCTGCACACCTCCCTGGCCCCACTGGCCTCTGCAGGTGGCTCGCTTTAGCTTCTTGCTGCCAGACATGCCGAGTGCCAGGGCCACTTTTTCAGTCGGCCGTGTAACGTGAGTGCAACTGAGTGGTGGGGGAAGAAGGGTAGGCTCTGCTTGTGCTAGTTTGCAGGCACACACGTTGCTGTCTGCTGCCGCCACCCAGCACAGCGGCGAAACCCTGGTGCGCATCTCAACCTCTCTAGAGCCACCTGCAGTTCATTCCCAGCCCCTCCCCCCCAACTGCCAGTCCAGGATGGAGCCTGTGGGGCTGTTGGCAGGCGGGGAAGGGGAGGGGCAGCGGGGAGTCCTCTGAGTAGCCCAGAGAGTCAGGGGGCTGGGCTGCATAGGAAGTCGTGGGGTCTTGGCAGGAAGTCGGGGCCCAGTAGGCCCCTCTGTAGCTATGGGCCTGAGTTAAGCTGGCACTATTGGGTTAAATGTAAAAAAATTATCATTTGCCCTCGAACCACAGAAGCTTTACGCAGTATCCTTGATCCTCCACATTTCCCAGTTAAGGGGAAAATGCTGTTCCGACAAATTACAGAGATGATCTGACTCCAATGGTAATAAGAGAAAGAAATCTTACTTACAAAAATAGAAGCACATCTTTCATGTCGTATTCATGTAGGTACATTTAACATGTTGTGAACAGATTAATTTCAAAAAGGATAACTTGCTACAGCTCCAAGCCCAGAGAAGAGAGAGAAGAAGAAAGGCCCTATATAAGACAAAAAAACAGAAGACAAGCAAGGGCCAAAGAGGCTCAACAACCAGTGAAAGGGTGGGGCCGACTGCCAAATGTACCTGAGTGAGAGAATTCTCTTAACCCTTTCCCTCCCAGATCCTCTTGCATGCAGAGTTACAGTATCCAACAGATACAGGGTAAAACTTCAAAAGATAGAGTTAGAAATAAAGGGAAAGAAGTTGCGCCTTTCATGCAGTATTTTTGTGTGATAACCAATAAATGGAGTATGACAGATGTCTATAGTTGCAGCAGTTTAGTGGGTCTTTCTTCAAGGCTATGTGAAACTAATAAGTGCTTATGATAGCAGTATTTCAGTTACATGTTTTATTTTGTGGTGGAATGGTTATAGCTTGCTGCGTAATCGGCAGAGAGCTTTAGACCTAAGGCACAAAAAGAACTTGGACATTAATGGGGGGTGGGGAGTAGAGAAACATCTTTCCCTGAGGACAGAAGAAGTGAGAATATTTCATGCCTAGTGGCCAACAATACATTCTAAACTGCTTTTTCATTGGCAGCTTATACAATCTGTGTACTGTAGGAGACCAAGTGAGGTTCTGGGGAAGGGAATTCTTGAGGACCATAGGCACATGCAGAACTATAATTAAGGACCAAACTGCACCTTGTGATTCGTAATATGGAGTGTCTGGGTTAACTGGCCTTTAACTCAGATTGTCATATGTCAGGTGTGAGGGAACTTCTTCTCCAGGAGCTCAGGGCCCCAATATATGTGGAGACTGCAGTGCAGCTCCATTTGCCCAACTGTGGAGTTACATGTATAGTGATAAGCTATTCATGCATTGCCCCAGTAGGGTCGATAGCAGCCCTGCGGAGCCATGTGGGATCCGAAGAAAAGCATGGGGAGAAAACTGAAGCCCTTTCGGAAGCCCCTGTGTTGTGGTCCCAGTTCAGATAGGGACCCCGGGTGCTTGGGAAACAAGTTCCCTCACCACCTGCCACGTGATTCTTAGAGTCAAAGTCAGGTCAGGATAACCTAGACTCTACACCTTACAAATTATGCAGTTTGGCCCAGTATCTTGCTGTGCTATGTAAGAGATGCCAAGAAGTGCATTAATGCAGGGCAATCCAAACCTACAGGGATAGTATGCAAGGGCAATGAACTCTAAGCAAATAAATATAAAATGATTTTACAGTATTTGCAAGGCATCCATTGAAGTCAAATTGAGTGCTGTCTTACAATTTACATTCAACTTCACAGTGGTAATTGTTGGGGGGGAGCAGTATTGAAGTTGGAAAACATGTCCTTTCTACAAGGTAAAATGACTAAGGTTGGGTTTCTCCCCGTTATGAAAATTTGAAGCCCAGCACTTTTTTACTTTTTCATCAACACTAGACAGTACAAAGAAAAGGCAAAATAGTTCAAAAGAGAAAACCTAGAGCCAGGGGCATGAGGAGTCATGAAGTGTTCTCGTAATAGTTGTAGACATAATGTTCTTTATCTTTTAGGTCACATGACAGACTTGATTAATACAGAAAAAGACCTGGTGACATCATTGAAAGACTACATCAAAGCAGAAGAAAGCAAGCTGGAGCAGATTAAGAAGTACGTCATGGCTTCAGTATTAGTATTTTATCATGATTCTGTGTGCATAATATTTGTTGTTAAGTCAGACAATGTTTGGCTTTTATGGGAACAAGAGTAAATTTGCCATTACTGCAAGATGTTGGCTGTAAATAGTTCAGCTGAGTATGCCTTGCGGTTAAGAAAAAGCTGAGTGTATGACTTCCCAAATCTTAGTTCCTCTTAAGAGGGGAAACTATTACAACCTGATAGGAGGTAACTTTAAAAAAATCTCTACAATGTATTTATTGTTTTACATTACAAAATAACACAATTTCGAGAGAATTTTGAGATGAATTATTTGAATTGGGTCTGATTTAAATTTTAGCTGCCTTCAACCTTGAAGACATGAAGCTGCATGATACTGAATCAGCCTGTTGGTCCCTCATGTTCAATATTGTCTACTCAGACTGGTAGTGGCTCTCTGGGGTCTCAGGTAAAAGCTTTTAGCGTTACCTACCGCCTGGTCCTTTTACCTGGAGATGCCAGGGATTGAACCTAGCACCTTCTGCAGGCCAAGCAGATGCTGTGGCGCTGAGCCACAGTCCCTCTCTAATCTTGTGCACCATCAGTGGACCAGAATTTGCGAAATGGAACTTTTCCACCTCCCCCTTTCCACTGTAGCTTCCTGTGCATCCTGAAATGCACTTGGGGGGGGGGTTAAGGAGCAGTGTGGGGTTCAACATGGCAGTCTGAAGTGGAAAGGGAAAGTGGTGACAATATTACTGAGACACAAGTGCTGCTTTTGTGAGTGGAATAAGGTTTTGTATCCAGCCTTTTAAATTTAATAAATTTCTTTGTGTTAATTCTTGTGCTGCATAAGTATCTCAAAGTTGTTTCTAATAGTTGAACTGAAATATAAATATTTGATTAGTATACATCAGTAGAATTTTTCTTTCAGCAGTCCAGATTTGACTGCTAGTACATTAATCATGTTACAAAAGTATATGCCTGTATAAAAATGCAGCAGTAGAAATGAAGACTTTCCACGGGAAAAGTTTCTGCTTCACGTTGCCTCAGGTTATCACATGGCGATTAAAAATGTCTCTGTGTGAATGAGCCCCCTGAATGGTTTATTGAAAATATTTAGGTCACAGTGTATTTCTCTAGGTGGGCAGAGAAGCTAGATAAGCTGACAGACACTGCAACCAAGGACCCTGAGGGATTCTTGGGACATCCAGTGAATGCGTTCAAGTTAATGAAGCGACTTAATACTGAGTGGAGTGAGCTGGAGAATTTGGTCCTGAAGGATATGTCTGATGGTAAGTGCTTTGAAAGTCTCGATAGTCTAAAAGACCAGGTTGGCTAATCAGCAGTACTATGATGCAGTGGATAATCCAATGATTTGTGAAGGCTCTGTTCCCTCATCAGTCGCAAGTTTTAAGTTTCTTGACATTGTGCTAGGGAAGCTTGACAACTCAGAAATATTTCAAATTATGGTGGCAGTACTATTGATCATGATGCAGTATGTCTAGAAATCTTGATTAGGTCCTCCTAGCTGCATGATTGTCTATGAGAAACTGAACTATACTTCTGCATTGTATGTAGGAGGAGATACAAACCAAAAATCCAGGTGAAAACAGAGGTAAATAAGGGAAATTTGTCTAATGGAGGTCACTATTGCGACACAAAAATATATGCTAATCTTTATGCCAGTAGCGCCTGAAAGGTGCTATGAGCTGTCTTGCCTCGATATGCAAATTATGCATGTGATGCACTCCTCGGTTGTATTTTATTAAACCTGAGCGCTATTCAGCTTCAAAAGGGATGAGAGATATAAAGTATGATTCCCAGTACTTTACAGTTATACTTTCCTACTTTGCTGTGATTGCAAAATGGGTAGGGCTCAATATAAGACAGGATGGAGACAGTGGCAATTGGCTGGGACCCAGGTGGATGAATTGGGAAGAGCGGGGTAAAGAAGGGTACACAGCTATTGGTGTTCTTGTTATACTGCTAGTTTCTGAAAGCTATATATTAAATAGTAGGGCAGTGCAAGTCTGTGTATGTGTTTCAATTAATCTGTATTAGGAATATTTGCTTAAAGCCAAATCTGTCTTGGAAATTTAAGTCCCTTTCACATTCTATCTTTGTCTTCAGGGTTTATTTCCAACATGACCATTCAACGCCAGTATTTCCCTAATGATGAAGATCAGACTGGTGCTGCCAAAGCTCTTTTACGGCTCCAAGATACATATAATTTAGACACAGATACACTCTCAAAGGGAAATCTTCCAGGTAAATTGATCCTGGGAAACAAATGTAAAAGAAAAGCATTTGACATACCTTGAACAACACATTCTGTTTCTTCGTTAATGTTTCTGTTTGTCTCTCTCTTGTAATGCAAAAGTACTTACCCGATGAAGGATCTGACACTATGTTCTTTGTTCAGGCCTCGTTGTTGTAGTGGTGCAATCGCTAACATGTAAAGTGGTATGAAATAGAACATACTGTTGGGGCCTTTACATATGATTAGCTTATAGTGCATAAATGTGTGCTTTTGGTTATGTTTGTGTGAATGGGAATATTTTTCAAGGACATTTTCCTTTTGTGGGGATAATATTTCATTTTCCCATTCCTTCACCTCTCCCCTTTTTTGAGAAAAGGTGGGGGTTGTGGGCTTATTGTAAGAAGGATGCTGTTTGGGATGTGGCTATGAGTACATCAGGAACTCTGTTGGATGGCACATATAACATCACTGCTGGATAATACTTCTTTTCACCTCTACCAAGCCCACATACTGTGTCAATAGATTCTTTCTCACTGCAATTTATTAATTAAAATGTTTATATCCTACCTTTCCTTGTGGCTCAAGACAACTTATAAGTCATAGTTAAAACAATACGTTAAAACAATAGCATAAAACTTCAGATACCATCCCCACCATTCAAAAGATTCCTGCAGTATATACCCCCGTTAAAAGCTGTGACAAATAAAATGGACTTGCAGCACCTCATGAAGATTTCTTATAACTACACTCCCCTCAGCTCCTCAGGGATCCCCTTCCCCAGTGAGAACTACAGTGGAAGCTAAAAGGAGAAGAAAACAGGATTGTAGCTCCAGAACCCACTCTGGGTTTGTACATGTTCAGTAAAACTTGCTAAAAGAACCTGTGCATGTGTACTCTTGTGTGCATGAGTTCAGGGTGTGCAATAGGTGCTGCGCAAAAAGCAGAGTCCCTGGTTGCAGAGACAAGCCAGCAGGTTTCCTGCATGTGCTCTGCTCTCCAGGTCTGTTGAGTATATGTAGTTGGGAGTGGTGGTGCCTTTTCTCCACATGAGAGTTCATTATCTCTGCTTTTGCAATGTGTAAAGGGCTCTTGTCAGGGCTCAGATTGCGAAACAGGCATTTCATGTGGCCTGAAGTTGATAAGGACTTTCTTCATGGTTGCTGAGACTATTAAAGTTCAGTTCCCTTTGATTTCCTTTGCATACTGCATGCTTTTGAGTGGTAGAATCCATCACCTGGCATTTTTTTAAAGAAGCTGTGTATTTAAATGGCAATGACCCAAATGAATTTATAGTACAGGTGAAAATGCAGCAGGGTACACTTTTTGAAATGATCATCTAGATCTGTCATATGAATTTATAGTACAGGTGAAAATGCAGCAGGGTACACTTTTTGAAATGATCATCTAGATCTGTTCTTATGTTGTAACCCACTAGGGCTGCCAAATCCCCCCAGGGGGCGGATTTCCCCCCGCTTTGGAGGCCCGATTTCCGCCCCCGCGGAATCGGGCCCCGGGGGAAACCCCACCCCCGCGTGCACGTCACCCGGATGTGACGTCGCACACTGGGGGCGGGGCCGCAGCCATTTGAGGGGAAAACTCTATGTTTTCCCCTCAAATGGCTGTGGCCCTGCCCCCAGCATGCCCGGCGTCATGACGTCACATCTGGGTGACGTAAACGTGGCGCGCGCACCGGGAGCTGCCCAGGAGTCCCCTGCCAAGGAGGTGAGTGCCATTTGGCAACCCTATAACCCACCCATCTCCAGACATCTTTATAAGCATATCTTTTCCCATCAACATTGTAAAATGGCACTGCAAATTCTTGTAAGTTTGGAATTTTGCTATCTCCAGGGTCCTGTTTGTAATGTTTCTGCTGTTGCAGAAAAAAATTAGGTAGCTTAACTATGTATAATTTTGACAGCAATCCTAAACAGAGCTACTCAGAATCCTGTGTGAGTCTGCTCGGTGGGGCTTATTCCTGGGACATGATTGTACTGTTTGTTTGTCAGCAATAGAATGCATAGAAACTTTAAACAGAAAACTGAGGTCATTCAGGTTTAGAAGGAAACTTCGGTGCAAACATACAACATCAAAATGTCAGGCTTTATGGAAAGACTAATAGTTCTTATTTGCTTCTTGTTCCCAGGAGTGAAGCATAAGACCTTTTTAACACCTGAAGATTGCTTTGAATTGGGCAAGATTGCATACACTGAATCAGACTACTACCACACAGAACTTTGGATGCAGCAAGCTCTGAAACAACTGGATGATGGAGAGGTTTCTTCTATTGACAGAGTCTCTGTGCTAGACTACTTAAGTTATGCTGTGTACCAGCAGGGGGACTTGGACAAAGCCATGACGCTGACTAAGCGGCTGCTTGAGCTGGGTAGGTGGAAGAACATAACGCATCTCCAGTGTGTCGTAATATTGTTTTTGCCAAAACCTTTTCCTTATCTCGGTAAATCTTTGACATTAAGTAACTCTGATCTTGTTGGTTTTTGTGACGACCCCTTATTTGGGGAGGTCTGGTTTCCCTTTAAAAGTGTTCTTTATGTTTTGCTCTCAGGGTAATCTGGCCGCCACCAGGAAAATTTAAGGCTTTCCACACCTTTATACTAATATATTTCTTCTTCTGGTTTGGTATTGTGACCCAGGGTCTGGGCTTTCGAAGGACTATGTATTTCCTGGGAAGAATTTCGTTCAGAACTTGTATCTTAAATAAAAGTAGATTTATTTGATGTTCACACACTCTTCCCTCTTACTGACAGGGATCAGGGCATGTCACTTTGTAACAATATTTTCCTTAGGCCATATATGGTTACTGTTTCTTTATGCTTTAACTTTTCATAACACACACAAGACTTCTCTCTCTCAGACCTTAAAACGAACAAACTGCTTAACTCTTTTACTACACAGAACCAAATCGTTCCCTCACAGGGATGAGTCTCCTTCAACTCAGAGACAGAACTTAAATGACTAACTAACTGTCTTCATCAACTGTCATCCCTAACAGACACACCAGATAGACATTCCAATCATCCACACAGCATCCATTCCAAAACCCCTCCTCCTCTCTGTCACTCACCAATCATACCACTTGCCTGCTTCCAACACTCTAGAATATCACAGCCATGCAAACTAAACTTTTAAAGACACACACACACATAAACATGAAATCGTTACAGTTTTATTCAAATAAAACTGCAAATAATAATGGCTTGGATTCTTTTGTTCGTGGTAGGCACTTCAGATTGCAGGGTGGGGGACAGGTGATTTTTGCCCATTCCTTCCTCTTACTACAGGACCACCACCACCCCCATTTTAAACCTCATGATATTCCAAGTTGATCCAGTGACTCACAGGGGCACAATTTCGGGAGCGCACAAGACTGCAGCAGAAAAGGGAGGCGGCGGGAATGTTAACATTTATACAGCTCGGTTCTGTTTGCCATTGTTGTGAATCTTCCTTTTGTATATTACATTGTTTTTCAGGCAAGTCTTCTTCCTTAAGTTTTTGTGTATACAGTTACAGTGGCATCCTGTATGAGGCAAGCAAGATGGAAATAATCCAGCTGGGTCACAATTCTTTGTATAAACTCTCTGTTACCGGTGGGACTGGTCATGTGATCGGCCATTGGAGTAAGGCCTCATTGGCCGTGGACGGTGCTCTTGTGTTGCATCTGGGCGAGGTACAGCATTGATGTCAAGCAGCTGGAGTCCCAGGAATGGACTTCAGTGTTTGAGGGCGAGGCCTCATCTCACACCAAGGCTCAGCACAAATTTAGACTAGATTGATTTAGTGTTGGGTGGAGATGCACATAGATAAATCCCCACCCCACCCCCGATTCAGAATGAGTCTGCTCAGTTAGAATAATTTCACCAAGTGCTTTTGGCCATCCGAAAGGTAATCCAGTTTTTAATCGGATTCATTCCAATTCAGGAGGTTTCTGGGACCTGATATGCTCCCATTAACATTATTAGGAACACGAGAGGGCCACATGCCCATCTACAGTCTGCACTTGTTTCACCCACCTACCCCACAGCTTACCAAGGCGCAATATGTGATGGGGTGGAAGGTTCCTTGAAACTAGCAGCATCCAGAGCCAGAGTCCTACTGTATTGTGTCCTGGAAGCCCTTCCTGCCACTCCCACCGTGCTGCCTTGGTAAGATTCGGGAGGGGGGGCAGTGGGGAGGGCTGCCAAGAATCCTTGCAGGCCAAAATGTTATCAGGTTGAGCCCGGCCTCAACACTGGAGGGACCTGTGATCAGACACTGATGGGAGGGGGTGACTTACCAGCTCTTCCTTTCTTATTCTGTCCTGCTGTTACTTTTGGTGTCATCTTCTTCCATTCTATTTTGCAGTTCTATTAAAAATTAAGCTATTGCCTTTTACTAAAATAACTCTGATATATTCATTTTTTAAAACAAAAACTATCTGTTGAGTGACACATCTGTTCCATTTTGTTTTTGCATCACCATTTGATCTTCTTCGTGGTCTCTGTGCTTCACACCAATGGGATCTAGTGCGCCTGCGCTGGATCTGCCGGTGCCTAGCAAGCTCTCTTAAAAGGATTTTCGTGCCTGGCCCAACTGAGCATGCTCAGGAGCCCCAGTGAGCATGCCCAGAAGGGCAGGCACGGACATCCCGCCAGTTCTTTCCTTTCCGCCGCGCTGAGCAGACCTTTCTTCGAGAGGTCTGGCCGGATCGCTGCTTTTGGATCACTTTTTAGTGACTAGCTCTCGTTTTTCGCCTCAGTTTTTGTTCAGTTTCTCTTTCTTTTTCTGTGTTTAAAAAAAAGGAGACTTTTTATTTTTCGTCGTCTGAGGTAAAATTACCTCAGGCCTTCGGGCCGCTGGCCCCCCCCCCTTGTCGCTGTCTTCTTCTCCTCAGTCTATGGGGAAGAAGACGAAAAAAATCGAAGAAGTGGGGA
>NW_015177055.1:382577-403019 GCF_001447785.1 Gekko japonicus
AGACTCACAATCCAGACTCCTGTGAACATTGTGCGCAGTTTTCAAACCAAACTCGGAAGAACAGAGCGGCACGTTTAAGAGTTTTCCTCTTGGAGAAGGCAACTGATGGCTGACCCGCCGGTTCCTTCGTCTGTCGCCATATCTTCCGCTACCGACGCATCGACACTGAAGCCGTCGATGTCGAAGGTTAAGTCTGTCTCCGATACCGAGAAGTCGAAACCAAAACGTAAGGTACCGACTCTTCCTTCCGCAGCGTCCACTCCTGCTAAGAAGGCCAAGAAGTCGGATTCCTCAGTGGCGACGCAGAAGGTGGCCAAGGCTGTGAATCCAGTAGCGCTGACCCTTCCGCCACCATCGATACCGGCTGGTTCGACACCGATGGCATCGATACCGGTGAACCAGATCGCGTCTGATTCCTCAGTGGCGACGCAGAAGGTGGCCAAGGCTGTGAATCCAGTAGCGCTGACCCTTCCGCCACCATCGATACCGGCTGGTTCGACACCGATGGCATCGATACCGGTGAACCAGATCGCGTCTGATTCCTCAGTGGCGACGCAGAAGGTGGCCAAGGCTGTGAATCCAGTAGCGCTGACCCTTCCGCCACCATCGATACCGACTGGTTCGAGACACCGATGGCTTCGATACCGGTGAACCAGGTCGCGTCTGATTCCTCAGTGGCGACGCAGACGGTGGCCACGGCTGTGAATCCAATAGCGCCGACCCTTCCGCCACCATCGATACCGGCTGGTTCGACACCGATGACATCGATACCGGTGAGCCACGTCGTGTCTGAGACTACGGGACTTGTGCTAGACTCTCCAGACTGGCAGGTGGAGACAGCCTTGTCCGATGGCGACCACATGGAGCTCGTAAGTCACCAGTTGGGTGCGGAGTGTTCCCCGGGTCCATCCAGCTCCTCGGCATCGATCGCCTCAGAGCCTCCCGACATCGACGGCTGTCGGCGTCGACGCTCAAGATCCATTGCGGAGCGTCGGCCTCCCCGTCTGTCGCCTGAGTCTGTCGATATCGACACCTTTGACTGTAGAAAGGGCACGTATGCTCTTCCATCAAGGTTTTCCCCACCGTTCCCCGAGGCGATCTAGGCCATCTGCAACGGTCTCTCGTCCTCCTCAGGCGGACGCTGTTCCACTGTCGGGAACATCTGCCGTCATGACGGGTGCACCAATCCAGCCGCCTGCTCCGTCTCCACATCAGCCTGCCCCGACTGGGGAGCCTGACTCTTCAGAGCCTTCGGAATCGGGTTCCGATACCGAGCCATCTGGGGCTCCAACGTCGCCGGATAACTCGTCCCCCACCACTGACGTCTTCCAAAACCTTCCTATATCTCCATCAGATACCTTGTCGTCTTGCACCGACTTCATAAAACGAATGGCCCACGCGTTGGGCTTGTCAATTGTTCAAAACGATCCTCAGTCTACGGATTCCCTATACGATATCGTCCAACTTGATATGTCCTCAGTCGTCGACCTTCCAATGTCGTCAGTCTTGCTACAAGCTGCACAAACTCCTTGGCAAAAACCGTCGTCCGCCCCTGTCTCTAGTATAAAATTGGACCACATGTACCGCATTCAGCAAACTGCGGCAGAGTTCCTCCTCACCCATCCTCAATCAAATTCCTTAGTCGTCACCTCGTCCTCCAAGTCCAAAAAATCGCAATCTGCTCCTTCCGATAGGGAGGGGAAGAAGTTGGGTGCATTTGACCGCCCCTTCTACTCTACGGGAGCGTTGGCTGTGAAAGCTTCAACTTATCTCGCCTGCATGGGCCGATACCAGTACGCCCTGTGGGAACAGATGTCCAAACTCTTTGTGCATCTCCCTGAGGACAAGCTGTATGTTGCCAAACTGCTCCAGAAAGAAGGCATGGTGGTCGCTAAACAGCAGTTGTCAACGACCAAGCATGTCCTGGAGGCCTCCTCAAAGACCATGACGTCGGCAGTGGCGCTTAGACGACATTCGTGGCTGAGAACGATTTCTCTCCCCTTCGACACTCGCTCGTTGGTCGAGGATATGCTTTTCGATTGGTGCATTGATTCATACAACCTTTTGTTTCAGGCATGTCAGGAACTAGATTAGATATATTGATGGTGTGGTTTGTACATCCATCCTATTGGCTATCTTTTGTGAATTCTTATAATGCAGCAATGTCTCATTTTAAGTGACAGAGAAATCTACAAGGTGATGTGTTTCAGTTGTCACAGGAAGTCACTGTTTTTCAGTCTGTTTTTCACGGTTCTATCCTTGTCCTTGACATCCATAACTTTACTCTTTGACAAAAGTCATATTGGCTGGATCTGTATTTCTCAAGTACAGTTACTTCTTTTGAGCTCATCAGATGTTTCATAGTCATTTAAAACTGCCCTGCACTGTCTTTGGCTTGCAGTACTCAAAGAAAATGTTCATTTTTGGAATTCACTGGATTTTTAAATTCTGAAGATATGTTCATTTACCAACAATACTGCTCTGTATGTCCTTATTATACAAGAATTGTATCTTCTCTGTAACAATGAGAATATGCATGTGATGTAACAAAAAAAAAGCCCAGTTGACACAATACAAATTTACCACATATTGCTGTATTCTAATTTAAGTATGTGTCCATATTGAAAGTTAGCATCTTCTAAGCTGCAAATTTATACGCGCATTTCCTTTCTTCTACAATAGACCCAGAGCATCAAAGAGCAAATGGTAATATGAAATATTTTGAGTATATCATGGCTAAAGAAAAAGAAGCAAACAAGTCTGTTGCCAAGACAAATGACAAGGCTGAGGAAGAAAGTAAAACCCAGAAAATGGGCCCTTCCAAGAATTATCTGCCAGAGAGACAAAAGTATGAAATGCTGTGTCGTGGGGAAGGTCTCAAAATGGTAATTTCTCTTTATATTAAATTTACACACAGTTGCTTGGAACTATTTTGTAAAGTTGATGATGTCAGGCTGTTGGCTGCCTGTTTCCTCACAGATACACACGTGTTTTATTGCTTAGATTTAACTCTGCGTTTCAAATTTCAGACTCCTAGAAGACAGAGTAAACTCTTTTGCCGGTATCATGATGGAAATAGGAATCCCAAATATATACTGGGTCCTGTCAAGCAAGAGGATGAGTGGGACAGACCTCGCATCGTTCGCTTCCTTGAAATAATTTCTGATGAAGAAATAGAAACTGTCAAAGAGCTTGCAAAGCCAAGGGTAAAGAAACTAACTTGACCATACTCTTCAGACACAAAAATCTCAATCCCTAGCTTTCATTTCATTATGGCAGACCTTGCTTTTGATAATTCTGTAATGGAGTTTCCTCTCCATAGGACACTGAACACAACACCCCATGATCTGCCAGCAGTTAAAGTGGGCAGGATGTGTGTATGGTTTGCATTGGAACATCGTAATAAAAAGCCATTAAAGTTAGATCCTAAGAACCACAAATGTGGAGGGGGGGGGTGTTGTACAGGTGAATTTTCCTTGCCTTCCCCTTCCTTCAGCAGCCCCGTGACTTCCCAGAAAGCCAATGCTAAAGGTTATGTGACTTTGGTGGACAAAATGCCACACAGCAATTTAACAGGGGAGGCAGAGACCAGGCAACACCACTCTCCCCTCTTTAATGTGCTTGTCTCCATTAACACAAGAAGGGAAACCATTTTGTGATTTCTCCAGATGTTTTGAAAAGCTACCTTGCCTATGAAGGTGGTGGGTAGTCAGTCCATGGCAAAATGGGCAAGGGGCAGATTTCTCCTCCTCCCCACTCATGACAAAGCCCTCCCCCCATCCTTTTTACAAATTAACCAGGGAGTTTGACCCCTCTTTCATTCTACTTCCAAGGTTGACAGATGTCCATAAGGAAAATGTTAACCCAAACACAACTAACAAGACAGTGCCCTGTGACAACCTCACTTCTCAATAGATGGTGCATTTTCCTACATTTGAGCCAACTCTAATACCTGTAATAAGTTGCCCAATTTGGTCTTTAATATTACCAGAAAAGTGGGTGGCTTTATTCAGATTTATTGGTTTTTTCCCATGGCTCCAATAACTCTCAGAAGTATCTTGCTGCTTTGAGCTAGGTTCAGGTGAGTCGCATTATTGTGTGCTACAAAAAAGTAGTGTTAGCCTGGCAGGAAACATAGTATTGTGCATGATACTGTTTTGTTGCTTCACATAGTGAAAAGGAACTTAACTGGAGCCCGTGCTCCATTGTAGGATTCTGAATGGTCGGTTTGATGTGATGCAATGTATACATTGTAATGCAATTGTTCTGATTGGTTCGCTTCACAGCTGAGGCGAGCCACCATTTCAAACCCCGTAACGGGAGTCTTGGAGACTGCACATTACAGAATTAGCAAAAGGTAAGACTTTATATGCCATACATTCTGTCCCTGGAATGAGTGCCTCCCTGGTGCTCATTTGGGGAGACAATGGCCAGAAAAAATGCTAGTTAAAAGTTTTCTGGTCTATCTTTTTGCTATTAGCAAGTATTGTAACAGACTGTTACTGCCGAGTTTGTCAGATTCTTCTCCTAACCAGAAGTTCTGTTCTTGTTGGCCTGATATGTCTGTTTCAAAACGACTGGAAGTGAGGGGTTTTTGGGGAGGGGTGTTTGACATTCTCCTTCCTTTCCGATCCACCCCTTTCCTACCTTCTGTTGTGATCCCTTTTTCTGTTTAAGTGTGCCAGAAAATATACTAGTTTAGAGGTGTCCTTGAAAAATATCCTACAAGGCCAGCATTGGCCAGTAGATTCACTAGTCAATTAAGCTCTTTGCTTCCAGTATATGAAAACTGCAGAGAAGCCGTTTGGCGAGGCTGTGTATATTAAAGGATGAAGAACAGTTTCTACAGAACTATTGATTTCTTCTTACTACCAGCACAATTTTTTTTAACTCCATGAATTTGACATTATGGTATTACAACCAGGGATCTGCAAGACTTGTGGGGGGGTCCCCCCCCACCCTCCGTTGTGCTGCCTCTGCAGACTGGGCTGGTGCAGCCGTGTGGCTCAGACTTCTTGTCTTCTCCCCACAGGCAACCTGATGGGGAGGGGCGATTCTTGCTTGCCCAGCCTCTCCTCTCCTCAACTGGTCTCCTCACTTTTTCTTCCATTTGTCCCATTTCCCATAGCTCTTTTTTAAATTTATAATATTTTTTAATTTTAACAATCTCAGTACAATACAAAAGCATTGACATCTTATAAACATTCATAAAATTAACTGATTGTAACCATAACACACCTAAGCATACAAGCAAACAATCAAGTTTTATGTCAGCAGAAGTTGAATGCAGGCTTACTGTCCTACATATATTCAATAGGTAAAAAATAAGTGAGCATCAAAACCTAGTAGAGAGTATCACACATATGGTATGGGTTGTAGGGCAGAAGACCCGTTCATGCCTTACAATCTAAGAATGTGGACCACTGTTCCACAAATGTGTAACAGTAATTATCAAGTTCCAATTGTAATAATCTGTCTGGATAAGCGTTCCATATGGCAAAGCAATCCCAAATTTTATCTAGCCATAGTTTTTCTGTAGGGACCATCCCTTCTTTCCTTTTCGAAACTATTGCTAATTTGGCCACTGTGAGTAAGATGATTTCAAACCTGTGGAATCCAATCCCCCTCCCCCCCCCATAGTTTTAGGAGTATCCGTTAACACGGCTTCCTCTCACTGCGCTGCCCACCTGTTTGTCCTGCTCCTCACGACTCTGAGGGGTACAGCGGCAGGGGGGCAGCAGTAGGGAGCAGCTCCTGCCCTCCTCCACGTCTGCAGCAAACTCACCGGTAGGGGAAATCTCACTTGCCCTCTCTATGATTCTGCTTGCTACTATGCTCCATTAACCCCTATCTGTCCCTCCCCATTACTCTGCTCACCTACTCTCCTTGCAGCTCTGCAGGGGACAGTGGTGCTGACGGTGCTCCTGCCCTCTCCCTCTTGCCTGCAGCACTCTCTCTGCCTATCTGGCTGAAGCAGTGGCTCCCCACTTCTGTGTAGCTGCCCACACACAGTGAAGTGGATTGATGCCATGGGGATGGCAGAAGAGTGTTGTCTGCACAAGTGCCAGGTCCCCCAAGTTTGGGGGGGAAATCTCCCGCCTCTCTACATGGAACTGATACTGAAATTTAAGTATCTGCAGAGGTGGCCATGATGAGAAGTTACCCATTTTTATTTTTACATTTTGTGACAAATGGCAACTGCCCCAAGGTCTTCTAGTGAGCTTAATGACTTGAGTGTTGCATTCTTTGAACTTACATCTCAGTTAATAAACAGTAAGCTTCAGAAAAGTCTCTCTAATATTTTCATGCAAATTCAAATGGACTAAAAAAAACCCAGACAAACCTGAAGTACCAAAGGCCAAAAGGACATTTAACTTCTGGGTACTGAGAAACTTTCTGTGAAACTCAGCATGCAATGGCTTTGCATAAACTTTCCAGTTGGGGGGAAAAAGTGAAAGGACAATCTAACCAAATTTACTGAAACAATTGTTATTAATTGGGAACTGGCAGTAGTAGCAGCAGCTACTGTAATAATCCTCTTAAACCTGCTGACCCTGAGCATTGCATACCATCCAGACCAATCGGAACCCTTCTCTGTGGCTTGGCCCAGAAGCTCGCTATCAGAGTAAGCCCTTGTCCTTTCTCTTTTTGTAGCTGAGCCGAGCTACAGTTCATGACCCTCAGACTGGGAAACTGACCACAGCCCATTACAGAGTCTCTAAGAGGTAAGGGGACAATGGTATGTCTTGATTGTTTCAACATGTCTCTTTGTGGCCGCTTGTGTCAAACTTAGTAGTGCGGGTTTCTGTTCTGTTTGTTTTTCGCCAGATTGCTGAGAACAGGGAAGAGAATAGCCTCAGATAAGAGATTAATGCTTGTACAGTGAAGGGGTGAGGGAGTCCACAAATCTGAATCGCTTAAGTCAGCCTCCATAACTAAACTTAAATTCCTTAAGTGTTTTTAAAGCTTCATTCTCACCTGTTGAAATCATTGGCGTTTGGTGGTGCTTGCTTCTTGTTCATCTGATGATTTTAGAACTAATAAACGGCTTGCTCCAAGTGAAAAGGTACATACCGTCTGCTTGCTTTTACTACTGTGTTGAGATATCTGCGTTAATTTTAAACACTCCTTGGAAAGAAGCCAGAAGAACAGTTGTACTAATGATAGCTTCCGGGTTCAAAATCTTTTTTAAAATGCCTAGTGCACTGACTGCAGTCCTGTGCAAAATTACTTGAGTCTAAGACCACTGAAATAAATGGTTTTAGGCTGGAATAACTGCGTAAGATTGCACTGAAAATATACTAGTGTCTATTGTTTGTAACCAATAAACATTAAAAGCTACTGTTTATGGCAGATATCCAGATTATGCTAACTGGTCCAAGAGGCTGTTCTAGTGAGGTGTTGCCATTATTGTTAAAGTATTTTTTTCATTTTTAAAAAAAGAACAAGATTTAATCACTAGAGAGTTTGCTCAACAAATTGTGACATAAGCAGTACCCCAAATGTTTTTACTAATAAAAATATTTTATAAACCCCAACGTCTACATCAAGCATGTGTGATATTGGAGTCTTCTACAGTACCTAAAATCCTCTTAAAAGATACTGTTTTGTATCCTGAAACTCCCTGCTGAGGGATGTTTGAAGCCTTCCTCCAGCCCGAGGGGTCTTCCTCCTACAGAAGAGGCTTTTGTGTTAGAGGAAGGTGCTTGAACCAGAGGAGGGTTTCATACTTGGCACAGCAGTGTGGTGGGATACAAGCCAATATATTTTTGAGACAGAAATGGCATGGAGAAGAACACCTGTATCACAAACTAAGCACAGAAAGTGGTTGTGAAAATCTTCACTTCTTTTCATTTGTCTGTTGCAAAACCTGGAGAACAGTTATATGGCATAAATATGCACTTCTTAACAGGGTCACACATCCAGTAGAACAGTACAGTTTATGTGTGCTAACCACCACTCTCACTTGAGGGGCAAAGAAAGTTTTTAAAGTCCAGCTTTTAATAGCAGAATTCCCTTTTAAAGCTAGCACTGTTTTGTAGAGGCAGAGACAGGCAGCCTAGAAGTTCAGGGATTTTTTTGTATTAAAAAAACACTATGAGAATAGCCTGATTAGAGGGTGTTGTTTTAAAACTGATGGATTAACAGCACGATAGAAGTTTTGAAAACTGGAGATTTTCTTTTCAGCAGCAATTAATTGCTACCAGCTTGCTAAAATGAAAATGCACCTTTAGTCCTCTCTCCTCCTTTCTTCCTGTGCAGTCCTCTACTAATTGCAGAATCTGACTGACTATTAGAGATACATCCCCAACTGTCAGTATGATCACATGCACTGTTTCCAGATGAGAAAGCAAAACCACTTAGGATGTACATTTTGACTGTTCAGTTTAGATCTGTCCTCTTTTTTAATGTAGCTCTGTGAAAAGCTACAGAAGCTAAGCATACCCACAGCAATTAATATGAGGCTAGGATTTCCAAAATCAGTAAGTGGCCTTGGTAAAGAAATTCGGCCTCCCTCAAGGATGTTAGAATGATCGCTTGATTCTAGCTAAGCCACTTTTCTGGGAACCAAAATAGTCCCTCATGTATTTATAAGAGAGGCCTGCTTCTTCCTCCTAAACATTCCTAGCACTTTTTCCTAGCTAGCACACTTCCACATTATAGCATGCCTGTGCTTATGAGGAGACTACTGTTCATGACAAAGTATGTGGCAGGAGATACAAAGTGGCACTGAGCCAGCACTAGTAGCAGCTTATTGGAATAATTCGGTGAGTCTGACACAAGTTTCAAGGAAACTGCTGCTGCTACTGATGTATGTTTTTAAGACAGAGGAAGTGTTGCTTCTCCCAGCAAACTCCTCCTTTCTAAAGGAGCTTTCTGAGACTACAAGATTTGTCTGTTTCCTTTAGACAGATGCATGCCTTTTGCAGTACTTGTAAAGATATCGGAACACATCTAAATAAAGTTTTAGTAGGAATATGCAAACCTTAGAGAGCTACTGCAGTGGCGTGAAGAGGAAAGTACTTTAGCCTGCAGTCATAAGAACACTTTCCCGGGAATAAGCCCCACTGAATAAAAGGAGTCTTACTTCTGAGTAGACCTGCTTAAAAGTTCTCCTTTACTCATATATGATCCCCCCCCCCGAAAGTGAGAATAGTAGAAATGTATTTATGCCTTCTAAAAAAGTTGGAGTTTCAGTATATGTCTGAGACGTTTTGATGCCGCCAGTGGGAGTAATAACAGTTCATAGCACTCACTGAGCCTGATGGTGAAGATCATGTTACTTTCCACATGACTCTAGATCTTCGAGCTGAAATGAAAAGTGTTGACAAGCATTCTTCCTGGGAAAGGAAGCGCAATGTTCTCCAACACCTCCCCTTCCGTTACTCTTTCTGATAGGTTCGAGGTGTATGTGTGAACTTGAAACAAAAGAAAGCATCAAATGTGTCTGAATCAAAAACTTTCCCCCCCCAAATGAGGCTTATACCCTGCCACTTGGCTCAGCTAATTCTGAAGCCTCAGAGAGGGAAAAGATCAAGCATACTGTGCCTATTTAGAAATATTTCTTTATTTTCTTTCTGACCAAGGAAATTCCCAAGGTGGTTTAAAAATATAAAAAATAAAATATAAAAAAAGGTTTACTGTACAATGTAATGGTTCTCAGTAAACCCAATTACTGTACAGATGAAGGAGCCAACAACCTGAGAATACAATTGGTATTTAAAATTATGGGGGGGGGAGATGTAAACTCTGGCAGATCATCCCCTGAGGGAGAAATCCAGAGCTGCCAAGAAATCCTAACTCCATTGCTTTTCCAAACATGATGTCTCACAGAATTGAAGCCCTACAGCAGGGCACCTCCATCCAGGAGGGGACAGTTCATGTGGGAGAAGCATTGCCCAAGATACGTTCAGTCAAGTAGCTTGGGGTTTTAATGGCCACGACCAGCATCTTGAATTGGGTTCAGAAGCAGTTTGGTGACTAGTACAAATACACAGCCAGGTAGAAGCTGGTTCTCAGCTTGGGGAGGGAAAGGTTTCCTTAGCAAGTTAACTGTTCTCATTGCCATGTGATCTAGTGAAACCTGGATTTTGGTGCTGTTAAGAGTAAAAATATTAGATGGTCAAATAATTTACTGACTCCGCAATATGAGGAACAGGACAAATCCATTCGTGCTTGAACAAAATATGTTTTGTTAGTTACTGAGTGTCATGGATTAGCTTGATGGCTAATCCATGCAATGTATATTACATATGCATGGAGTATGTACAGCTTCTTAATCATATTTAGCTTGCTGTGATCTTCATTTCAGTATTCGTGAGATAGTCTGATGCCATGGGGTAACGCTTCAAATAACTAGAGATTATTTTCTTTTGGCCTGTTAATATGAGAAGCCTTTTAAAAAAAAAACTGTTAATTTTTCTTCTACTACCATTGACTCTGTTTGACAATTCCCCCTCCTCCCAAATGTCCTAGTTTTGGTTACATATTCAGTTCTGCTTTCGCCATACCCTTTGAGATTCTGTAATCAGTGGCAGTTTCTTGTACTATTGCCTATGACTGAGATTCATTGCAGTAGTTTGGAAAGGGTGTGTGTGTATACACACATGAACTAGGAAAGCAGGGAAGATGTGGTTTTACCCTCTGAAATTTGTCAACCTGATGTATTTCTAAGAGTGATCTTTGGCTTTTGGTGGTTGGTTAAGTTTCCAAACTTCTAGTTTTGGTCACTCGTGGATTTTAAAGGCACACAAATAGTGAAAAATGATAATTGGTGTTACTGCAGCTGCCAGCCATCAGGTGAATGAACATCACTTTCCCTGGATTCTTCTGCCCTTTAACCACTGCATGGCATGCATGAATCCAACTGGTACTACTTTTCCATGCTGAGGAAAACTGCTTTTGGTTAATTCTTATATGTCAAAAAATATAAGCCTGGACAGAGGATTTTAGCAATAAAAAGGGAGCAGTGAAATGGAAAGCATGTACATAAAAATACGTGTGGAGAATAGCTACTCAAATAGAGAATACAGGTTGGAATGAAAAGTGGTAGTAATGAAATAGTGGCCTCATCAGAAATAATAAAGAGCTTGGTCAGAAAGAGAGCCAAACTCCTTGCATAGGTTTTCCAGTTTCAGTTATTTTATGTCTCCCCCCCCCCTTTATAAACATACACTGTTTCTAGAAGCTGCTTTTTAAGCCAAATAAAATGCCCATCTCAGTAGGAGATAAAACTACAGTCTTGGGAAAGAGCTGTAAGCATGTAAGAATAGCTACAATTATAACAAATATAAATAATGGTTTTGAGGATTGCTAGAGCTATGTCGGGTAGCTGAACTCAAGGGGCAAAAAGAACAGGCAGACTTTTTATTTTGTTTGGAACAATTAATGCATCCTCGTTTTAATTCCATTACCAGCTTATTTTCACCTTCATTGAAATACATGTATAACACCAGTCCGAATTAACTTATCCTGTCTGTCAGAGTGCTTTATCCAGTTGTTCCTGCCAGCTCTTTAGTGCAGAGGAAGGAATTCTGAATGCTTGCCTAGTGTAGAGAGGATTATTTATTTTTACAGACTTCAGGATCAACAGCTAAGTCTGTGTACTTAGGGTTCAGGTACACACCATGATGTGAGAGAAAGCAAAATGATGTCTTGTACACAAGGGATACTAGTGTGATTAGAGACACTGCAATAGCACTGAAGATCTTGTGCAGAGTATTAAGGAAATCAGCGATGGACATGGCTTGGGAAATAGTCTGCCTAAAGCGTCAGTCAGCTGCGGTAGATTTCATCCGTGCAATCGTATTGGACTTGCCTGTGCCTGTAGTTACATAGAAAAAACAAAAGTTTTGAGGAGGGGCTGAGGCTCAGTGGTAGAAGGTCCATGTTCAGTCCTCAGCACCTCCAGTTAATATGAGAATCAGGCTGTAGGTGATGTGAAAGGGCCCCTACCTAAGACCCTGGAAGGCCACTACCGTCTGAATAGACAATGCTGACCTTAATGGACCATTGGTCTGATTTAATGTTGCACAGGGGGGGGGAACAGGTTTTTTTTTGGGGGGCTGAGGCTCCGTGGTAGAGGTCCATGTTCAGTCCCCGGCATCTCCAGTTAAAGGGAGGTGTAGGTGATGTGTAGGTAATGATGTGAAAGGCCTCAGCCTAAGATCCTGGAGGGCTACTACCAGTCTGAACAGACAGTGCTGGTCTTAATGGACCAGTGGTTCGGTTTACTGTAAGGCAGCTTCATGTGTTCATGTGTTCTAATTATAGCAAGTCCAAAAAGAGGCTGATGCGAAATTGTTCGCAGTATTGTATGTGTGATGCTGTGTGCATCCTTCTTGAGCACATGATACTGCTCCATGCAATTGTTGTTGTACCCAAGTCAATGAAAATTGATCCGAACAAGTTGAAAAATAGTGGTGAAACTACCAGGTGCTACTTTTTGGCAAAGTGCTTGCCTGTATATTATTTATTTATTTTTGGCACATTTTTAAAAGTATTGTTTGTATCTTGGAGCATGTTGTTGAAGAAGAACATCTCATTTAATATTTAGTGCCTGGCTGTCTGGATATGAAAATCCTACAGTGGCTCGCATTAATACAAGAATAGAAGACCTGACAGGACTGGATGTCTCCACAGCAGAGGAGCTTCAGGTGAGCTGGAAAACACAAATAAAAGCATGACCAGCCAAGCTAACTTTGTCCACTGCAAGAAATTCATTTAAATGGCCAGAGTCCCCCACACTTAACGGTTATGAGAGATCTTTGAAGTTTGAATTTTTCCCCTATAGATGTACTTGGTGTAATATCATTCTCTAGATGAGTAGCCATGTTAGTCCACCACTCCAAAACAAAAGTCTTAGGGTACCTTAAAGTTTGATTATGGCATATGCTTTTAAGGACTACTTCAGATAAATATTTTAGTCTTTAGAAGGCGCCAAGACTGTTGTCTTGTGTTAAATATCATACTATTCGAATATTTCAGGATGTAGCATTTTGTCCTTTTGAGAACAGATAAGGTGGCAGGAGTCCCAATTCAAAAGTAGCTTTGAGTGAAGAAGCACAGCGGGGGCGATGCTTCCTTTCCCATTTTGCTGTCGCAAATTTCATCCCCCCCCCCCGACTTTTCTGTTTATGATGTTGATTTGGAAATTCATGTGGAGCCATTTGGACCACAGCAGTGGCAGGCAAGAAGAAGACACACACTCTGCTGCTTCTCTGCCCAGCATTCCCTTCTTGCAGAGGGGCTTTTCATTTCTCCCCAGTTGTTTCCTTCAATATTTCAATATGTAGTCAAATTTCAGAACAGAAACACAGTTCAGTGTTTCCAGGTGAGTGAAAATAACATAAGAGGATTTTAAAAACGTTAAATCTGAAAATGGGGTCTGTCAATAGTGGATTTGTGAATATTTTAAAAGTGTGCCTGTGAGGCCTGCTGCAACTGAAGTCCAGCTGTTGCTGTACTTGCATGCCTCGGCTCAAATGAGCGCTGCTGTGAAAAAGCATGGCCATGTCCTGCCGGCAAAACTTCACTGTAAATTAGAGGCAAAGACTTGCTCTCTCATGGGTGGTTTATTGTATATTTGTGCTTCTTCCACCATAGGTAGCCAACTATGGCGTAGGGGGCCAGTACGAGCCTCATTTTGATTTCGGAAGGGTAAGTCTTCCTCTGTCCTGCCTTTGCAGCTTCACATGTACTGTGTTTCTTTCTTCCAGGTAGCAAATTATGGAGTGGGAGGACAGTATGAGCCCCACTATGACTTTGCTCGGGCAAGTAAAGAGATGGGTGAATAGCAAGCCTGTGCTTTTCAGCCTCTGTGGCACCAATGACTGATTTAGCGTTTGTGTTAAAATTCAGACTGCCAAGTCATCTAATCTGTATGAATGGATAACGTTCTCCTAAACCACCATTTGAACAGTGAATCTAAAGAGTATAGCAAGAAGCAGCCAACAAAACATTACGTTGAGAGTGCTGTTAATTAAAGGATAAAAGCTGTCGTTCAGTAAAAATTGAGTTGCAGAATATCATGGGTAGCACACCTCTGGCAATTATCAAATAACCTTCCGTGGCAATGTCAACCACTTAGAGTGGGGTTTAGCTTTCTTTTTTCCAGAGAAGATGAGATAGCCTTTGGGTATCTGTGGATAGGGACTGAAATCTCAGAAACTACAAAAGTTAAATCTGTTGCACAGGCAAAAGATCCAAATGATCTTGAAATGCCAAACTCTCTACAGCTCTCACTATCTGCTTGCATTTATTTCTGGATGATGTGCCTGAAATTCTTCAATGCAAACCTGCAAGGAGTAAGGCCGTTGAACTCAGATGGTGGTTTACAGGGCACTTGTGCATTATTTCACTAATCTTCAATTAACACAACATAAGATCATGGGGTTTATTTTCTCTCCTTTTGGTATTGTTTCCCCCTAATGATTTTTAAAAATTCTAGATGGACTCAAAGAATGCTACAAATTATTAACAGTTTTTATCTGTTTGCATGAATACAATTTCTGCAATGCCTTAATGTACAAAAGTAGTAATTCACAGTATCATGTATGGGAGGCACTGGAGACTTTTCAAGCATGTCCATGTGAAAACAATTAGGCTTGACCAGTAGGGAAAAGTTTTGCTTGTAATTCTAGGGATAAAAATGGATGTTCTTTTAAGAAAGCACATTGTTGGCCTTGGCAAAGATAGTTTGAGTTGCAAAATATATTTTAAAGTTTTCAGTTACCTTAGGCTGCAGTTGGTGGCCAGGAACAACTGTTGTGGTGTGGTTTCCTATAAGAGATTTTTTAAGGTATGTCCTCTGGTCTGCCAATGAATGAGATGGTGTTTCAGCATCAGAGAATCCTTGTGCATTGGGAGCTTGCACTATTTGGGGAGGGGCTGTGGCTCACTGGCAGAGCATCTTCTTGGCATGCAGAAGGTCCCAGGTTCAATCCCCAGCATCTCCAGTTAAAAGCATCAGGTAGGAGGTGATGTGAAAGGTCTCAGCCTGAGACCCTGGAGAGCCATTGCCGGTCTGAGTAGACAGCACTGACTCTGATGGACCATGGGTCTAATTCAGTATAAGGCAGCTTCATGTGTTCACATATTTAAGAAGATGACTTGCTGTAAATATAAACAGTGATGGCTGGCTCATCTTGATTATGAGTGCATTGACCACTTTGGGGGAGGGGGAGAGAGAGACCAAAAGACCCTGTTCCACAGAATTATTCCTATAACCATATTTATTTTAAATATTGTTATCCCTTTTCTCCTGCAAAGCAAGACTTAAAGCAAGCTTGTAAAACTATCAGCCATCTAAAATCACATTAGAACAGTAAGATAAAGAGAGCATATCTTTGAGCCAGGTATTTTCAGATCAGGAAACTATTACTTATAGACTGTCACAGCACTCCTGTACGGTTTGGCCTTAGACAACTTCCTAAACCTTTTGAGAGTAAACTCCCATGGCTTTGGGGCAAGGCACACAGCACCAGGTAACAGCTCCTTTCCAGGTCTGAACTACCAGGGGGTAAAGCTGAACCTTCCAGGAATGTCCTCCCCTGACAAACTGCAGCATGTGCCAGAGTGTGAAAATCAGAATAGCAGACTAGGCTTCAGTAACAACTTAAGTAGAGTCTAAATCTCATTCCTGTTGGCTCATTCCATATGCCCTGACCTGGATCGCCCAGGCTAGCCTGATCTCATCAGATCTCAGAAGCTAAGCAGGACTGACGCCAGCTAGTATTTGGATGGGAGACCTCCAAGGAATACCAGGGTCATGATGCGGGGGGCAGGCAGTAGCAAACCACCTCTGAATGTCTCTTGCCTTGAAAATCACACGGGACTGCCATAAAGTCAGCTGTGACTTGACAGCATTTTCCACCACCATTCCATATATATATATATATATATAGATGCAGGACGGCAAATTTAATGAAGACCAGCTGATGGTGTAGAAATACAGATCGCAGCATTAGACTCTTCTAAATCCACTGGCTTCCGTACGTTTAGAAGATTGTAATACTGTTTAGGGTTGCACTTAGTAGTGAAAGGAAGCCAAATTGTTCAGGCAGCATCGCCGTTGCAAAACTGAAACCCGGGTGTATTCTCTACTGAGTAGAATGGGCATGAGGAAGTTGAATGCAAGCCATCTGAGAGTCATGGACTTGCAGCACTCGACAGAAAGAACTCTTCCTGTGACTTTCAAGAAATCCTCTTTAACTTATAGTTGTTAGTCTAAAGCCTGTTCAAATTTTGTGCAGAAGAAATCTCGACATGGAAAGGGTCTTGGGTCTCATTTGTACCTGCTTTTCTCATAAAGTGGACTTTATCCAGACTGTTTTCCATTTATTTGACACTCTTAGAAAGTAATGTGGGTTTCCAGTTGCAGCATCATGGTGGGTCAACTCAGTGTAATACTAGGGTTGGTATTTCTCTCCAATTAGTAACGTCTGAATAGGCACCAGAACAATGTTCCCTCTAAGCTGAGTTAGTGTGAGCTAGCTCACACTAACTCAGCTTAGAGGGAACACTGCACCAGAAGCATCTTTCTGCATTGTCTTACTTGAATGCTGAAATGACTGATCATTTGACTTAATGGAGAAAATGTTTGATTCTTTTTCCATGTAACATCTTCTAATCCTTCGCTTTCCATTTCGTAACTTCTGATAATGATTTGGCTCACAAACGTGTGTCTCACTTGTATAGTCATAGACTTCATTTTGTTTTTCTTTCTTATATTTAGAAAGATGAGCCAGATGCCTTCAAAGAACTAGGTACAGGCAACAGAATCGCTACATGGCTATTCTATGTAAGTGAGATGCATTTTTCGTGTTGTGTTGTGGAAGGGATGGTGGCTATTAAGACCCTTTACATTGTGTGCCAGTTTGTATTTATGGCACCCCAGTTCTTTAGATTTTTTTCTTTTTAAAGAAAATAAATTCATCAAAGAAGCCGTACAGACCAGGAGGGATAGCCAGATTTGAGTCCATGAGCACCTGAGAGCCCAACAAGATTTTTCAGGGTAGGAGCTTTCGAGAGTCAGAGCTCCTTCCTCAGATGATCTGGCAAAGGGAGCTTCGACTCTGATAAGCTCCTGCGCTGAAAATCTTGTTGGTCTCTCAGGTGCTCCTGGACTCAACCAGGTCAGGAGGGCGTGAGTGTTGCTGCTGCCTGCGTATCTTCCTTCCTGCCTTCTCTGCCTTTGGGATGGAAGGCTCGGAGACTGTCCGGTCTCTGACTCTGTACCTGCCATCTGTTTAGAATGTAGGCTGCCTAACAGTTTCGTCACTGGGACCAAAAGTGGCTGTAATCCTGAGTGAGCTGATGGCAGAGGTCGTGGTCCCATTCCAGCAGGGCCCCTCTGTGGCATCCAAGCAGGCCACCCAGTGGAATCACACCAGGCGCAAGCAGAAGGAATTTAAGAGGGAGAAGGGGAGTGCGGGATACTCTGTGGCAGGGGAGGCCAGACTTGCTTATTGTTAACAGCCACACAGAATAAATGTCAGATGTTTGAGAGCCGCAAGACATGGACAAATATTACACACATGTTTTTACTGAGAAATATATAAATTTGCTTTTTATTAAAATTAAATTAGACCGTGTGAAGGAGCCACATGTGGCTCCCGAGGTGCAGTTTGGCCACCCCTGCTCAGTGGCATACTGGTGTGTCCTTTCCATAGACTGGAATGTCAGTTGTGCCTGTCCTGAAGTGTTTTATGGCATCTTAGTATGAAGACGGTTCTTGCGTTTCTTTAGTCTGCCTTAATTTTCAAAGTTTCAGCAGCAAAGGAAATCTGATTTCTACAAACTGTGCTACTGCGGCCCATGCTTAGGAATACCCAGTGGACCTTTTTTCAGTAGTACTGTTGATGTTTCTGGGATTAGTTATTCGATCATGGCCACACTTTGGTTACCTTATGGATCACGTCTTCCCTTTTGCAGATGAGCGATGTGGCCGCAGGGGGAGCAACTGTATTTCCTGAAGTAGGAGCTAGTGTTTGGCCTAGGAAAGTAAGTAGAACTGTATACCATTTCTTCCCCTTGAAAATCCAGTCTGGGTAGTTTTTGAAACTGACATGAAATACTACAAGACTTTCCAACAGGGAGAGGAGAGTTTGTACATTTGCACACTGAGAGGCTAGCTGTGCAATCCAAAGAAAACTTTCTTGGGAGCAGGCCCCGTGGAATAGCTCTTAGTATGACACTAAGTAGACTGGCTCAGGGCTGCTCTCTCAGTGTACTTGATTATAATCAGGAGGATAAGAAATATAGACAACTGTGCTGAAGTATACTAGAAGGCTTCCGGAACAGATTTTTGGAAGCAGGCATGAATTCCTGTGAATGACAAAAGCTGCTTCTTTTCACTCTTTAAAGGACTGCAGTGGTTGTTGGGGTTTTTTGCCTTTAGTGATTCTAAGAGATGTCTGAAAGTATGAGCAATTTGTAACAGACTCTTGGCCTCCAGTTTTTGTCCCCCTTCCTCTTTCCTTTTGTCCTAATATTGAGTTGCCAGCCCCCTTTTTCCTTTCAGTGAGACCCAAACGAAAACAAATTCTAATGGGAAGAACAAAACGAAGTTTGCAAATTAGGGGGGGGCACACTTTTTAGGGTCACAGTTGGCATTCTGGGATTGCAGAATCCCTTGCAGAACGCCTTGTAATATGAAGCAGCATGATAGTTTCCCCCAATGATGATATAAGTTGGGTGGTAATCAGTACAGGCTGAATACGGGGTGCTTTGTGGCTTGTAAGGCTGGAATGTGCTGAATGCCATAAAGGCAAGAGCTAAGAAAGGGAGGAGGTGAACGTAGCATCCAGAAGCACTTGGAAACCACAGCAGATGGCAACCATCAGTGGTTTTTCAACTTCCCTCTGGCTGTTATCCACAGAGCAACATGCCTTAGCTGTGCATTTTTAGAAGTGAAGATTGAGGAAGAAGAAGAATAAGTTGACACTTTGTATTTTGCCAGGGGACAGCTGTATTTTGGTACAACCTTTTTCCGAGTGGTGAAGGAGACTACAGCACAAGGCATGCTGCATGCCCAGTACTAGTTGGAAACAAATGGGGTATGTATTCCCCACCTCCTCTAAAGCTTCTCCTGTCCTATGATACAAAACTTGAGATTTGACAGAGGAATCATAGCTGAGGCATTATTAAGCATATTTCTGTATGTAACATAATGAAAATAAAAGGCACTCAAAAGCAATAGGAGACAGGGGGGGGGCAAGGTGCATGGGAGAGTAGTTTATTTGACCTTTTAGATCCCAGCACATTTTGCGATAACCTTTGTCAGGGGATCTCAGTCAGAAACATCTCTTAACTCCCAGTCTGGACAAATAGCCCTGGATCCAATTTGTCCAGGATGGGAGTTAGAGAAGTTTCTGCTTGAGATCCTCTGATGAAGCTTGTCACAAAATGTGTTGGGATCTAACAGATCAAATAAACTACTCCCTCATGCACCTTGCTCCCTCTTTTTTCCTTCTTCTTAACAGTGCAGCCTTATTTTCTTCCTAAAAAGAAATGGCCAGTAGAAAGAGGGATTTTGTGGTATAATACCTAAAATGATGGAATGGGGAGGATTTGGTTAGATACAAGTCCTGCCTTTGAGTTGTTACATCGTCTAGTGCAGGCTGGTGGAGGTTGGCAGATGTCACTGAAAACATAAGAATCTTCTTCGTGGTCTCTGTGCTTCACACCAATGGGTTTAGTGTGCCTGCGCTGACCCGACCGGTGCTGTAGCAAGCTATGTTTCAAAGGATTTTCGCGCGGGTCCCACTGAGCATGCGCAGGAACCCCAGCGAGCATGCCCAGAGGGACGGGCGCGGACATCCCGCCAGTTCTCTCTCTACCGCCGCGTTGAAAGGACCTTTTTGCCTTTCCTCCTGACCGGATAGCTATTACTGCCTTCGGGCCTTTACCTCATTTCTTTGTTTCTTAGGATCATCCTCCGTTTGATTTTGTCCTTTAGTTTTCTTTTAAAAAAAAAAGAAGAAGAAGAACAAGAACTTGTTTTCCTGAGGGGAATCTCCTCAGGCCTTCGGGCCTCCCCCCCCCCCTTTTTTTCCCCTCATCACTTTTTCCCGGCATTTGTTTTTTCCCGCCGCATGGAAAAGAAAAAGAAGAAGAGTCAGAAGTGGGGCTTTTTCAACCGCTGTAAGAAGTGTGGAAGTAAATTGGCCCCTCCAGACGGCCATGAACTTTGTTTGTTCTGCTTAGGCGAGTCACATAGAGCAGATACTTGTAAGCATTGTGCTAAATTTTCTAATCAGACGAAAAAGAACCGTGCCGCACGGTTAAAGGTCGCTCTGTTGGAATCCGCTCTCCACCCGCCTTCCGCTATGCCGGACCAACCTTCTACCTCACGTGCATCCGTCGATACCGGGGCATCGATACCGACGAGATCGACATCGAAGGTCGCATCAAAACAGTCCACTAAAGGCAAGTCTGGGA